>NW_025728274.1:9514260-9651951 GCF_021461385.2 Schistocerca piceifrons
CTATGGGTTCTATGACTTCTCCTTCTAAATCGAATAACTTTTCTATGGAAACGACAGGATTTTCTTTTGGGATACGGGTTTATCCTTTCAGATGCACTATTCCTTCTTTACTGCATCCCTCGCTCCCTCACATTGTCGTATTAACACAGAAACTGCGTCGCTATGAAATACTATGGGTTCTATGACTTCTCCCACTAAATCGAGTAACGTTGCTATGGAAACGACAGGTTTTTCTTTTCGGATACGGGTATATCCTTTCAGATGCACTATTCCTTCTTTACTGGATCCCTCGCTCCCTCACATTGTCGTATTAGCACAGAAATTGCGACGCTACGAAATACTATGGGATCGATGGCATCTCCCTCTAAATCGAGAAACGTTTCAACTGAAACGACAGGATTTTCTTTAGGAGTACGAGTATCTCCTTTCCGATGCACTATTCCTTCTTAACTGCATCTCTCGCTTCCTCATAATGACGAAGAAACACATAAATGGCGTCGCTATGAAATACTATGGGTTCTATGGCTTCTCCCTCTAAATCGAGTAACGTTTCTATGGAAACGACAGGATTTTCTTTTGGGATACGGGTATATCCTTTCAGATGCACTATTCCTTCTTTACTGCATCCCTCGCTCCCTCACATTGTCGTATTTACACAGAAATTGCGTCGCTACGAAATACTATGGGTTCTATGACTTCTACCTCTAAATCGAGTAACGTTGTTATGGAAACGACAGGTTTTTCTTTTGGGATACGAGTATCTCCTTTCCGATGCAATATTCCTCCTTAACTGCATCTCTCGCTCCCTCATAATGACGAATAAACACAGAAATGGCGTCGCTATGAAATACTATGGGTTCTATGACTTCTCCTTCTAAATCGAGTATCGTATCTATGGCAACGACAGGATATTCTTTTGGGATACGGGTATATCCTTTCAGATGCACTATTCCTTGTTTACTGCATCCCTCGCTCCCTCACATTGTCGTATTATCACAGAGATTGCGACGCCACGAAATAGTATGGGCTCTATGGCTTCTCCATCTAAATCGAGCAACATTTCTATGGAAACGACAGGTTTTTCTTTTGGGATACGAGTATCTCCTTTCCGATGCAATATTCCTCCTTAACTGCATCTCTCGCTCCCTCATAATGACGAATAAACACAGAAATGGCGTCGCTATGAAATACTATGGGTTCTATGACTTCTCCTTCTACATCGAGTAACGTCTCTATGGAAACGACAGGATTTTCTTTTGGGAAACGGGTATATCCTTTCCGATGCACTATTACTCCTTTACTGCATCCCTCGCTCCCTCACATTGTCGTATTAACACAGAAATTGCGTCGCTAGGAAATACTATGGACCCTATGGCTTCTCCATCTAAATCGAGTAACATTTCTATGGATACGACAAGATTTTCATTTGGACTACGAGTATCTCCTTTCCGATGCACTATTCCTTCTTAACTGCATCTCTCGCTCCCTCAAAATGACGATTAAAAACAGAATTGGCGACGCTATGTAATACTATGGGTTCTATGACTTCTCCTTCTAAATCGAGTAACGTTTCTATGGAAACGACAGGATTTTCTTTTGGGATGCGGGTATATCCTTTCAGATGCACTATTCCTTCTTTACTGCATCCCTCGCTCCCTCACATTGTCGTATTAACACAGAAATTGCGTCACTACGAAATACTATGGGCTCTATGGCTTCTCCATCTAAATCGAATGACATTTATATTGAAACGATTGGATTTTCTTTTGGAGTACGAGTATCTCCTTTCCGATGCACTATTCCTTCTTAACTGCATCTCTCGCTCCCTCATAATGACGAATAAACACAGAAATGGCGTCGCTATGAAATACTATGCGTTCTATGACTTCTCCTTCTAACTCGAGCAACGTATCTATGGCAACGACAGGATATTCTTTTGGGATACGGGTATATCCTTTCAGATGCACTATTCCTTCTTAACTGCATCTCTCGCTCCCTCATAATGACGAATAAACACAGAAATGACGTCGCTATGAAGTACTATGGGTTCTACGACTTCTCCTTCTAAATCGAGTAACGTTTCTATGGAAACGACAGGATTTTCTTTTGGGATACGGGTATATCTTTTCAGATGCACTATTCCTTCATTACTGCATCCCTCGCTCCCTCACATTGTCGTATTAACACAGAAATTGCGTCGCCACGAAATACTATGGGCTCTATGGCTTCTCGCTCTAAATCGAGAAACGTTTCTATTGAAACGACAGGATTTTCTTTTGGAGTACGAGTATCTCCTTTCCGATGCACTATTCCTTCTTAACTGCATCTCTCGCTCCTCACATTGACGAATTAACACAGAACCTGTGTCGCTATGAAGTACTATGGGTTCTACGACTTCTCCTTCTAAATCGAGTAACGTTTCTATGGAAACGACAGGATTTTCTATTGGGATACGGGTATATCTTTTCAGATGCACTATTCCTTCTTTACTGCATCCCTCGCTCCCTCACATTGTCGTATTAACACAGAAATGGCGTCGCTATGAAATACTATGGGTTCTATGACTTCTCCCTCTAAATCGAGTAACGTTGCTATGGAAACGACCGGTTTTTTTTTTTTTTGGGATATGGGTATATCCTTTCAGATGCACTATTCCTTCTTAACTGCATCTCTCGAACCCTCATAATGACGTCGCTATGAAGTACTATGGGTTCTATGACTTCTCCTTCTAAATCGAGTAACGTTTCTATGGAAACGACAGGATTTTCTTTTGGGATACGGGTATATCTTTTCAGATGCACTGTTCCTTCTTTACTGCATCCCTCGCTCCCTCACATTGACGAATTAACACAGAAACTGTGTCGCTATGAAATACTATGGGTTCTATGACTTCTCCCTCTAAATCGAGTAACGTTGCTATGGAAACGAGAGGTTCTTCTTTTGGGATACGGGTATATCCTTTCAGATGCACTATTCCTTCTTAACTGCATCTCTCGCTCCCTCATAATGACGAATAAACACAGAAATGGCGTCGCTATTAAATACTATGGGGTCTATGACTTCTCCTTCTAAATCGAGTAACGTTTCTATGGAAACGATAGGATTTTCTTTTGGGATACCGGTATATCCTTTCAGATACACTATTCCTTCTTTACTGCATCCCTCGCTCCCTCACATTGTCGTATTAACACAGAAATTGCGTTTCTATGAAATGCTATGGGCTCTATGGCTTCTCCAACTAAATCGAGTAACGTTTCTATTGAAACGACAGGATTTTCTTTTGTAGTACGAGTGTCTCCTTTCGATGCACTATTCCTTCTTAACTGCATCTCTGGCTCCCTTATAATACCGAATGAACACAGAAATGGCGTCGCTATGAAATACTATGGGTTCTATGGCTTCTCCTTCTAAATCGAGTAATGTTTCTATGGAAACGACAGGATTTTCTTTTGAGTTACGAGTATCTCCTTTCCGATGCATTATTCCTACTTAACTGCATCTCTCGCTCCCTCATAATGACGAATAAACACAGAAATGGCGTCGCTATGAATTACTATGGGTTCTATGACTTCTCCTTCTAAATCGAGTAACGTTTCTATGGAAACGACAGATTTTCTTTTGGGATACGGGCATATCCTTTCTGATGCACTATTCCTTCTTTACTGCATCCCTCGCTCCCTCACATTGTCGTATTAACACAGAAATTGCGTCGCTACGAAATACTATGGGCTCTATGGCTTCTCCATCTAAATCGAGTAACGTTTCTATGGAAACGACAGGATTTTCTTTTGGGATACTAGTATCTCTATTCCGATGCACTATTCCTTCTTTGCTGCATCCCTCGTTTCTCGCATTGACGAATTAACGCAGAAACTGTGTCGCTATGAAATACTATTTGATCTGTGACTTCTCCCTCTAAATCGAGTAACGATGCTATGGAAACTACAGGATTTTCATTTGGGATACGGTTATAGCCTTTCAGATGCACTATTCCTTCTTTACTGCATCTATCGATCCCTCATAATGACGAATAAACACAGAAATGGCGTCGCTATGAAATATTATGGGTTCTATGACTTCTCCTTCTAAATCGAGTAACGTTTCTATGGAAACGATAGGATTTTCTTTTGGGATACGTCCATCTCCTTTCCGATGCACTATTCCTTCTTTACTGCACATCGGGCTCCCTCACATTCACGAATTAACACAGAAATAGCGACTCCATGGAATACTATGTGTTCTATGACTTCTCCTTCTAAATCGAGCTATGTTTCTATGGAAACGAGAGGATATTCTATTGGGATACGTCTATCTCTTTTCCGATGCACTATTCCTTCTTTATTGCATCCCTCACACTCTCACATTGACGAATGAACCCAGAAATTGCGTCGAAATGAAATACTATGGGTTCTATAACTTCTCTTTCTAATTCGAGTTACATTTCTATTGAAACGACAGGATTTTCTTTTGGGGTACAAGTATTTCCTTACCGATGCACTATTTCTACTTTACTCCATCCCTCGCTCCCTCATATTGACGAATAAGCAGAGAAATTGCGTCGCTATGAAATACTATGGGTTCAATGACTTCTCCTTCTAAATCGAGTAAGGTTTCTATGGAAACGTCAGGATTTTCTATTGGGATACGTGTATCTCCTTTCTGATGCGCTATTCCCTCTTAAGTGCATCCCTCGCTCCCTCACATAGGCAAATTAACACAGATATTGCGTCGCTATGAAATACTATGGGTTCTATGACTTCTCCTTGTAAATCGAGTAACTTTTCTATGGAAACGACAGGATTTTGTTTTGGGATACGAGTAACTCCTTTCCGATGCACTATTCCTTTCTTACTCCATCCCTGGCTCCATCACATTGACGAATTAACACAGAAACTGCGACGCTATGGAATACTATGTGCTCTATGTCTTCTCCTTCTAAATCGAATTACGATTCTATGGAAAGGACAGGATTTTCTTATCGGATCCGAGTATCTCTTTTCCGATGCAATATTCCTTCTTTATTGCATCCCTCGCACCCTCACATTGACGAATAAGCAGAGAAATTGCGTCGCCATGTAATTCTATGGGTTCTATAACTTCTCCATTCAAATCGAGTAACGTTTTATGGAAACGACAGGATTTTGTTTTGGGATACAAGTATCTCTTTTAAGATGCACTATTCCTTCTTTAATACATCCCTCGCTCCCTCACATTCACGAATTAACACAGAAATTGCGTCTCTAGGAATTACTATGGGTTCTATGACTTCTCCTTCTAAATCGAGTAACGTTTCCATGGAGACGACTGGATTTTCTTTTCGGATACGGGTATCTCCTTTCCGATGCACTATTCCTTCTTTAATGCATCCCTCGCTCCCTCACATTGACGAATTAACACAGAAATTGCGACGGTATGGAATACTATCTGTTCTGTGACTTCTCCTTCTAAATCGAGTAACGTTTCTATGGAAACGACAGGATTTTCATTTGGGATACGACTATCTCCTATCCGATGCACTATTCCTTCTTAATTGCATCCCTCGCTCTCTCACATTGACGAATTAAGACAGAAATTGCGTCGCTATGTAATACTATGGGTTCTATGACTTCTCCTTCTTAATCGAGTAACTGTTCTATGTAAACGACACGATTTTCTTTTGGGATACGAGTATCTCCTTTCCGATGCACTATTCCTTCTTTACTGAATCCCTCGCTCCCTCACATTGACGAATTAACACAGAAATTGCGTCGCTATGAAATACTATGTGGTCTATGACTTCCCCTTCTATATCGAGTACCGTTTCTATTGAAACGACAGGATTTTCTTTTGGGATACGAGTATCTCCTTTCCGTTGCACTATTCCTTCATTACTGCATCCCTTGCTAACTCACATAGACGAATTAACAGAGATTTTTGCGTCGCTATGATATACTATGTGTTCTATGACTTCTCCTTCTAAATCGAGTAACGTTTCTATGCAGACGTCAGGATATTCTTTTGGGATACGTGTATCTCCTTTCCGATGCACTCCTCCTTCTTTACTGCATCCCTCGCACCCTCACATTGACGAATTAATACAGAAATTGCGTCGCTATGAACTACTATGTGATCTATGACTTCTCCTTCTAAATCGGGTAACGTTTCTATGGAAACGACAGGATTTTCTTTTGGTATACGAGTATCTCCTTTCCGATGCACTATTCCTTCTTTACTGCGTCCCTCGCTCCCTCACTTTGACGAATCAACACAGAAATTGCGTCGCTATGAAATACTCTGTGTTCCATGACTTCTCCTTCTAAGTCGAGTAACGTTTCAATGGAAACGACAGGATTTCGTATCGGGATACAACTACCTCCTTTCCGATGCACTATTCCTTCTTTACTTCATCCCTCGCTCCCTCACATTGACGAATTAACATAGAAATGGCGTCACTATGAAATACTATGGGTTCTATGACTTCACCTTCGAAATCGAGTGACCATTCTATGCAAACGACAGGATATATTTTTGGGATACGAGTATCATTTTTCTGATGCACTATTCCTACTTTACTGTATCCCTCGTTCCTTCACATTGACGAATAAACACAGAAATTGCGTCGCTATGAAATACTATGTTTTCTGTGACTTCTCCTTCTAAATCTAGTAACGTTTCTATGGAAACGACAGAATTTTATATTGATATACGAGTATATCCTTTCCGATGCACTATTCCTTCTCTACTGCATCCCTCGCTCCCTCTCATTGACGAATTTACACAGAAATTGCGTCGCTACCAAATACTATGGGTTCTATGTCTTCTTCTTCAAAATCGAGTAACGTTTGTATGGAAACGACAGGATTTTCTTCTGGTATACCAGTATCTCCTTTCCGATGCACTATTCCTTCTTTACAGCGTCATTCGCTCCCTCACTTTGACGAATTAACACAGAAATTGCGTCGCTATGAAATACTATGTGTTCTATGACTTCTCCTTCTAAATCGAGTGACGTTTCTATTGAAACAACAGGATTTTCTTTTTGGTTACGACTATCTCCTTTCCGATGCAGTATTCCTTCTTTAATGCATCTCTCGCTCCCTCACATTGACGAATTAACACAGAAATTGCGTCGCTATGAAATACTATGTGGTCTATGACTTCCCCTTCTAAATCGAGTAACGTTTCTATTGAAACGACAGGATTTTCTTTTGGGATACGAGTATCTCCTTTCCGTTGCACTATTCCTTCATTACTGCATCCCTCACTCCCTCACATAGACGAATTAACACAGAAATGGCGTCACTATGAAATACTATGGGTTCAATGACTTCTCCCTCTAAATCGAGTAACGTTTCTATGGAAACGACAGGATTTTCTTTTGGTATACGAGTATCTCCTTTCCGATGCAGTATTCCTTCTTTACAGCGTCCTTCGCTCTCTCACTTTGACGAATTAACACAGAAGTTGCGTCGCTATAAAATACTATGTGTTATATGACGTCTCCTTCTAAATGGAGTTACGTTTCTGTGGAAACGACAGGATTTACTTTTTTGATACGTCTATCTCCTTTCCGATGCACTATTCCTTCTTTACTGCATCCCTGGCTCCCTCACATAACGAATTAATACAGAAATTGTGACTCCATGGAATAGTATGTGTTCTATGACTTCTCCTTCTAAATCGAGTTACGTTTCTATGGAAACGAGAGGATTTTCTTTTGGTTACGACTATCTCCTTTCCGATGCAGTATTCCTTCTTTAATGCATCCCTCGCTCCCTCACATTGACGAATTAACACAGAAATTGCGTCGCTATGAAATACTATGTGGTCTATGACTTCCCCTTCTAAATCGAGTAACGTTTCTATTGAAACGACAGGATTTTCTTTTGGGATACGAGTACCTCCTTTCCGATGCACTATTCCTTCTTTACTGCATCCCTCGCTCCCTCACATTGAAGAATTAACATTGAAATTGCGTCGCTATGAAATACTATTGGTTCTATGAATTCTCCATGTAAAACGAGTAACGTTTCTATGGAAACGACAGGATTTTCTTTGGGATACGCGTATTTCCATTCAGATGCACTATTCCTTCTTTACTGCATCCCTCGTTCCCTCACATTGACGAATAAGCACAGAAATTGCGTCGCTATGAAATCCTATGGGTTCATTGACTTCTCCTTCTAAATCGAGTAACGTTTCTATGGAAACGACAGGATTTTCATTTGGGATACGACTATCTCCTATCCGATGCACTATTCCTTCCTAATTGCATCCCTCGCTCTCTCACATTGACGAATTAACACAGAAATTGCGTCGCTATGTAATAATATGGGTTCTATGACTTCTCCTTCTAAATCGAGTAACTGTTCTATGGAAACGACAGGATTTTCTTTTGGGATACGAGTATCTCCTTTCCGATGCACTATTCCTTCTTTACTGCATCCCTCGCTCCCTCACATTGACGAATTAACACAGAAATTGCGTCGCTATGAAATACTATGTGGTCTATGACTTCCCCTTCTATATCGAGTAACGTTTCTATTGAGACGACAGGATTTTCTTTTGGCATACGAGTATCTCCTTTCCGTTGCACTATTCCTTCATTACTGCAGCCCTTGCTAACTCACATAGACGAATTAACAGAGAAATTGCGTCGCTATGATATACTATGTGTTCTATGACTTCTCCTTCTAAATCGAGTAACGTTTCTATGCAGACGTCAGGATATTCTTTTGGGATACGTGTATCTCCTTTCCGATGCACTCCTCCTTCTTTAATTCATCCCTCGCACCCTCACATTGACGAATTAATACAGAAATTGCGTCGCTATGAACTACTATGTGATCTATGACTTCTCCTTCTAAATCGGGTAACGTTTCTATGGAAACGACAGGATTTTCTTTTGGTATACGAGTATCTCCTTTCCGATGCACTATTCCTTCTTTACTGCGTCCCTCGCTCCCTCACTTTGACGAATTAACACAGAAATTGCGTCGCTATGAAATACTCTGTGTTCCATGACTTCTCCTTCTAAGTCGAGTAACGTTTCAATGGAAACGACAGGATTTCGTATCGGGATACAACTATCTCCTTTCCGATGCACTATTCCTTCTTTACTTCATCCCTCGCTCCCTCACATTGACGAATTAACACAGAAATGGCGTCACTATGAAATACTATGGGTTCTATAACTTCACCTTCGAAATCGAGTGACCATTCTATGCAAACGACAGGATATATTTTTGGGATACGAGTATCATTTTTCTGATGCACTATTCCTACTTTACTGTATCCCTCGATCCTTCACATTGACGAATAAACACAGAAATTGCGTCGCTGTGAAATACTATGTTTTCTGTGACTTCTCCTTCTAAATCTAGTAACGTTTCTATGGAAACGACAGAATTTTCTATTGATATACGAGTATATCCTTTCCGATGCACTATTCCTTCTCTACTGCATCCCTCGCTCCCTCTCATTGACGAATTTACACAGAAATTGCGTCGCTATCAAATACTATGGGTTCTATGTCTTCTTCTTCAAAATCGAGTAACGTTTGTATGGAAACGACAGGATTTTCTTCTGGTATACGAGTATCTCCTTTCCGATGCACTATTCCTTCTTTACAGCGTCCCTCGCTCCCTCACTTTGACGAATTAACACAGAAATTGCGTCGCTATGAAATACTATGTGTTCTATGACTTCTCCTTCTAAATCGAGTGACGTTTCTATTGAAACGACAGGATTTTCTTTTTGGTTACGACTATCTCCTTTCCGATGCAGTATTCCTTCTTTAATGCATCCCTCGCTCCCTCACATTGACGAATTAACACAGAAATTGGGTCGCTATGAAATACTATGTGGTCTATGACTTCCCCTTCTAATCGAGTAACGTTTCTATTCAAACGACAGGATTTTCTTTTGGGATACGAGTATCTCCTTTCCGTTGCACTATTCCTTCATTACTGCATCCCTCGCTCCCTCACATAGACGAATTAACACAGAAATGGCGTCACTATGAAGTACTACGGGTTCAATGACTTCTCCCTCTAAATCGAGTAACGTTTCTATGGAAACGACAGGATTTTCTTTTGGTATACGAGTATCTCCTTTCCGATGCACTATTCCTTCTTTACAGCGTCCCTCGCTCCCTCACTTTGACGAATTAACACAGAAATTGCGTCGCTATAAAATACTATGGGTTATATGACGTCTCCTTCTAAATGAAGTTACGTTTCTGTGGAAACGACAGGATTTACTTTTTTGATACGTCTATCTCCTTTCCATTGCACTATTCCTTCTTTACTGCATCCCTGGCTCCCTCACTGGCTCCCTCACATAACGAATTAATACAGAAATTGCGACTCCATGGAATAGTATGTGTTCTATGACTTCTCCTTCTAAATCGAGTTACGTTTCTATGGAAACGAGAGGATTTTCTTTTGGTTACGACTATCTCCTTTCCGATGCAGTATTCCTTCTTTAATGCATCCCTCGCTCCCTCACATTGACGAATTAACACAGAAATTGCGTCGCTATGAAATACTATGTGGTCTATGTCTTCCCCTTCTAAATCGAGTAACGTTTCTATTGAAACGACAGGATTTTCTTTTGGGATACGAGTACCTCCTTTCCGATGCACTATTCCTTCTTTACTGCATCCCTCGCTCCCTCACATTGACGAATTAACACAGAAAAAGCGTCGCTATGAAATACTATGGATTCTATGACTTCACCTTCGAAATCGAGTGACCATTCTATGCAAACGACAGGATATATTTTTGGGATACAAGTATCATCTTTCTGATGCACTATTCCTACTTTACTGTATCCCTCGTTCCTTCACATTGCCGAATAAGCACAGAAATTGCGTCGCTATGAAATACTATGTTTTCTATGACTTCTCCTTCTAAATCTAGTAACGTTTCTATGGAAACGACAGGTTTTTCTTATGAGATACGAGTATCTCCTTTGCGATGCACTATTCCTACTTTACTGTATCCCTCGTTCCTTCACATTGACGAATTAACACAGAAATTGCGTCGCTATGAAATACTACGGGTTCCATGACTTCTCCTTCTAAATCGAGTAACGTTTCTATGGAATCGACAGGATTTTCTTTTGGGATACGACTACCTCCTTTCCGATGCACTATTTCTTCTTAATTGCACCCCTCGCTCCCTCACATTGACGAATTAACACAGAAATAGCGTCGCTATGAAATACTATGGCTTCTATGACTTCTCCTTCTAAATCGAATAACGTTTCTATGGAAACGACAGGATTTTCTTATGGGATACGAGTATCTCCTTTCCGATGCACTATTCCTTCTTTACTGCATCCCTCGCGCCCTCACATTGACGAATTAACACAGAAATTTCGTCGCTATGAAATACTATGTGTTCTATGACTTCACCTTCGAAATCGGGTGACCAATCTATGCAAACGACAGGATATATTTTTGGGATACGAGTATCATCTTTCTGATGCACTATTCCTACTTTACTGCATCCCTCGCTCCCTCACATTGACGAATTAACACAGAAATTGCGTCGCTATGAAATACTATGTGGTCTATGACTTCCCCTTCTATATCGAGTAACGTTTCTATTGAGACGACAGGATTTTCTTTTGGCATACGAGTATCTCCTTTCCGTTGCACTATTCCTTCATTACTGCAGCCCTTGCTAACTCACATAGACGAATTAACAGAGAAATTGCGTCGCTATGATATACTATGTGTTCTATGACTTCTCCTTCTAAATCGAGTAACGTTTCTATGCAGACGTCAGGATATTCTTTTGGGATACGTGTATCTCCTTTCCGATGCACTCCTCCTTCTTTAATTCATCCCTCGCACCCTCACATTGACGAATTAATACAGAAATTGCGTCGCTATGAACTACTATGTGATCTATGACTTCTCCTTCTAAATCGGGTAACGTTTCTATGGAAACGACAGGATTTTCTTTTGGTATACGAGTATCTCCTTTCCGATGCACTATTCCTTCTTTACTGCGTCCCTCGCTCCCTCACTTTGACGAATTAACACAGAAATTGCGTCGCTATGAAATACTCTGTGTTCCATGACTTCTCCTTCTAAGTCGAGTAACGTTTCAATGGAAACGACAGGATTTCGTATCGGGATACAACTATCTCCTTTCCGATGCACTATTCCTTCTTTACTTCATCCCTCGCTCCCTCACATTGACGAATTAACACAGAAATGGCGTCACTATGAAATACTATGGGTTCTATGACTTCACCTTCGAAATCGAGTGACCATTCTATGCAAACGACAGGATATATTTTTGGGATACGAGTATCATTTTTCTGATGCACTATTCCTACTTTACTGTATCCCTCGATCCTTCACATTGACGAATAAACACAGAAATTGCGTCGCTGTGAAATACTATGTTTTCTGTGACGTCTCCTTCTAAATCTAGTAACGTTTCTATGGAAACGACAGAATTTTCTATTGATATACGAGTATATCCATTCCGATGCACTATTCCTTCTCTACTGCATCCCTCGCTCCCTCTCATTGACGAATTTACACAGAAATTGCGTCGCTATCAAATACTATGGGTTCTATGTCTTCTTCTTCAAAATCGAGTAACGTTTGTATGGAAACGACAGGATTTTCTTCTGGTATACGAGTATCTCCTTTCCGATGCACTATTCCTTCTTTACAGCGTCCCTCGCTCCCTCACTTTGACGAATTAACACAGAAATTGCGTCGCTATGAAATACTATGTGTTCTATGACTTCTCCTTCTAAATCGAGTGACGTTTCTATTGAAACGACAGGATTTTCTTTTTGGTTACGACTATCTCCTTTCCGATGCAGTATTCCTTCTTTAATGCATCCCTCGCTCCCTCACATTGACGAATTAACACAGAAATTGCGTCGCTATGAAATACTATGTGGTCTATGACTTCCCCTTCTAATCGAGTAACGTTTCTATTGAAACGACAGGATTTTCTTTTGGGATACGAGTATCTCCTTTCCGTTGCACTATTCCTTCATTACTGCATCCCTCGCTCCCTCACATAGACGAATTAACACAGAAATGGCGTCACTATGAAGTACTACGGGTTCAATGACTTCTCCCTCTAAATCGAGTAACGTTTCTATGGAAACGACAGGATTTTCTTTTGGTATACGAGTATCTCCTTTCCGATGCACTATTCCTTCTTTACAGCGTCCCTCGCTCCCTCACTTTGACGAATTAACACAGAAATTGCGTCGCTATAAAATACTATGGGTTATATGACGTCTCCTTCTAAATGAAGTTACGTTTCTGTGGAAACGACAGGATTTACTTTTTTGATACGTCTATCTCCTTTCCATTGCACTATTCCTTTTTTACTGCATCCCTGGCTCCCTCACATAACGAATTAATACAGAAATTGCGACTCCATGGAATAGTATGTGTTCTATGACTTCTCCTTCTAAATCGAGTTACGTTTCTATGGAAACGAGAGGATTTTCTTTTGGTTACGACTATCTCCTTTCCGATGCAGTATTCCTTCTTTAATGCATCCCTCGCTCCCTCACATTGACGAATTAACACAGAAATTGCGTCGCTATGAAATACTATGTGGTCTATGTCTTCCCCTTCTAAATCGAGTAACGTTTCTATTGAAACGACAGGATTTTCTTTTGGGATACGAGTACCTCCTTTCCGATGCACTATTCCTTCTTTACTGCATCCCTCGCTCCCTCACATTGACGAATTAACACAGAAAAAGCGTCGCAATGAAATACTATGGATTCTATGACTTCACCTTCGAAATCGAGTGACCATTCTATGCAAACGACAGGATATATTTTTGGGATACAAGTATCATCTTTCTGATGCACTATTCCTACTTTACTGTATCCCTCGTTCCTTCACATTGCCGAATAAGCACAGAAATTGCGTCGCTATGAAATACTATGTTTTCTATGACTTCTCCTTCTAAATCTAGTAACGTTTCTATGGAAACGACAGGTTTTTCTTATGAGATACGAGTATCTCCTTTGCGATGCACTATTCCTACTTTACTGTATCCCTCGTTCCTTCACATTGACGAATTAACACAGAAATTGCGTCGCTATGAAATACTACGGGTTCCATGACTTCTCCTTCTAAATCGAGTAACGTTTCTATGGAATCGACAGGATTTTCTTTTGGGATACGACTACCTCCTTTCCGATGCACTATTTCTTCTTAATTGCACCCCTCGCTCCCTCACATTGACGAATTAACACAGAAATAGCGTCGCTATGAAATACTATGGCTTCTATGACTTCTCCTTCTAAATCGAATAACGTTTCTATGGAAACGACAGGATTTTCTTATGGGATACGGGTATCTCCTTTCCGATGCACTATTCCTTCTTTACTGCATCCCTCGCGCCCTCACATTGACGAATTAACACAGAAATAGCGTCGCTATGAAATACTATGTGTTCTATGACTTCACCTTCGAAATCGGGTGACCAATCTATGCAAACGACAGGATATATTTTTGGGATACGAGTATCATCTTTCTGATGCACTATTCCTACTTTACTGTATCCCTCGTTCCTTCACATTGACGAATAAGCACAGAAATTGCGTCGCTATGAAATACTATGTTTTCTATGACTTCTCCTTCTAAATCTAGTAACGTTTCTATGGAAAAGACAGAATTTTCTTTTGATATACGAGTATCTCCTTTCCGATGCACTATTCCTTCTGTACTGCATCCCTCGCTCCCTCTCATTGACGAATTTACACAGAAATTGCGTCGCTATCAAATACTATGGGTTCTATGACTTCTTCTTCTAAATCGAGTAACGTTTCTATGGAAACGACAGATTTTTCATTTGGGATACGACTACCTCCTTTCCGATGCACTATTTCTTCTTAATTGCACCCCTCGCTCCCTCACATTGACGAATTAACACAGAAATAGCGTCGCTATGAAATACTATGGCTTATATGACTTCTCCTTCTAAATCGAGTGACGTTTCTATTGAAAGGACAGGATTATCTTTTTGGTTACGACTATCTCCTTTCCGATGCAGTATTCCTTCTTTAATGCATCCCTCGCTCCCTCACATTGACGAATTAACACAGAAATTTCGTCGCTATGAAATACTATGTGGTCTATGACTTCCCCTTCTAAATCGAGTAACGTTTCTATTGAAACGACAGGATTTTCTTTTGGGATACGAGTATCTACTTTCCGTTGCACTATTACTTCATTACTGCATCCCTCGCTCCCTCACATAGACGAATTAACAGAGAAATTGCGTCGCTATGATATACTATGTGTTCTATGACTTCTCCTTCTAAATCGAGTAACGTTTCTATGCAAACGTCAGGCTATTCTTTTGGGATACGTGTATCTCCTTTCCGATGCACTCCTCCTTCTTTACTGCATCCCTCGCACCCTCATTGACGAATTAATACAGAAATTGCGTCGCTATGAAATACTATGTTTTCTATGACTTCTCCTTCTAAATCTAGTAACGTTTCTATGGAAACGACAGGTTTTTTCTTATGGGATACGAGTATCTCCTTTCCGATGCAATATTCCTACTTTACTGTATTCCTCGTTCCTTCACATTGACGAATTAACACAGAAATTGCGTCGCTATGAAATACTACGGGTTCCATGACTTCTCCTTCTAAATCGAGTAACGTTTCTATGGAAACGACAGGATTTTCTTTTGGGATACGAGTATCTCCTTTCCGATGCACTATTCCCTCTTTACTGCATCCCTGGCTCCCTCACATTGACGAATTAACACAGATTTGCAACTCTATTAATTACTATGTGTTCTATGACTTCTCCTTCTAAATCGAGTAACGTTTCTATGGAAACGACAGGATTTTCTTATGGGATACGAGTATCTCCTTTCCGATGCACTATTCCTTCTTTACTGCATCCCTCGCCCCCTCACATTGACGAATTAACACAGAAATAGCGTCGCTATGAAATACTATGGGTTCTATGACTTCACCTTCGAAATCGGGTGACCATTCTATGCAAACGACAGGGTATATTTTTGGGATACGAGTATCATCTTTCTGATGCACAATTCCTACTTTACTGTATCCCTCGTTCCTTCACATTGACGAATAAGCACAGAAATTGCGTCGCTATGAAATACTATGGCTTCTATGACTTCTCCTTCTAAATCTAGTAACGTTTCTATGGAAACGACAGAATTTTCTTTTGATATACGAGTATCTCCTTTCCGATGCACTATTCCTTCTGTACTGCATCCCTCGCTCCCTCTCATTGACGAATTTACACAGAAATTGCGTCGCTATCACATACTATGGGGTTCTATGACTTCTTCTTCTAAATCGAGTAACGTTTCTATGGAAACGACAGGATTTTCATTTGGGATACGACTACCTCCTTTCCGATGCACTATTTCTTCTTAATTGCACCTCTCGCTCACTCACATTGACGAATTAACACAGAAATAGCGTCGCTATGAAATACAATGGCTTCTATGACTTCTCCTTCTAAATCGAGTGACGTTTCTATTGAAACGACAGGATTTACTTTTTGGTTACGACTATCTCCTTTCCGATGCAGTATTCCTTCTTTAATGCATCCCTCGCTCCCTCACATTGACGAATTAACACAGAAATTGCGTCGCTATGACATACTATGTGGTCTATTACTTCCCCTTCTAAATCGAGTAACGTTTCTATTGAAACGACAGGATTTTCTTTTGGGATACGAGTATCTCCTTTCCGTTGCACAATTCCTTCATTACTGCATCCTCGCTCCCTCACATAGACGAATTAACAGAGAAATTGCGTCGCTATGATATACTATGTGCTCTATGACTTCTCCTTCTAAATCGAGTAACGTTTCTATGCAAACGTCAGGATATTCTTTTGGGATACGTGTATCTCCTTTCCGATGCACTCCTCCTTCTTTACTGCATCCCTCGCACCCTCACATTGACGAATTAATACAGAAATTGCGTCGCTATGAACTACTATGTGATCTATGACTTCTCCTTCTAAATCGGGTAACGTTTCTATGGAACGACAGGATTTTCTTTTGGTATACGAGTATCTCCTTTCCGATGCACTATTCCTTCTTTACTGCGTCCCTCGCTCCCTCACTTTGACGAATTAACAGAGAAATTGCGTCGCTATAAAATACTATGGGTTATATGACGTCTCCTTCTAAATCGAGTTACGTTTCCATGGAAACGACAGGATTTTCTTTTGGGATACGTCTATCTCCTTTCCGATGTACTATGCCTTCTTTATTGCTTACCTCGCACTCTCACATTGACGAATTAACCCAGAGATTGCGTCGAAATAATATACTATGTGTTCTATAACTTCTCTTTCTAAATCGAGTTACGTTTCTATTGAAACGACAGGATTTTCATTTGGGATACGACTATCTCCTTTCCGATGCACTATTTCTTCTTAATTGCATCCCTCGCTCCCTCATATTGACGAAGTAACAAAGAAATAGCGTCGCTATGAAATACAATGGGTTCTATGGCTTCTCTTTCTAAATCGAGTGACGTTTCCATTGAAACGAAAGGATTTTCATTTGGTTATGACTATCTTCTTTCCGATGCAGTATTCTTTCTTTAATGCATCCCTCGCTCCCTCACATAGACGAATTAACACAGAAATTGCGTCGCTATGAAATACTATGTGGTCTATGACTTCCCCTTCTAAATCGAGTAACGTTTCTATTGAAACGACAGGATTTTCTTTTGGGATACGAGTATCTCCTTTCCGCGTTGCACTATTCCTTCATTACTGCATCCCTCGCTCCCTCACATAGACGAATTAACAGAGAAGTTGTGTCGCTATGATATACTATGTGTTCTATGACTTCTCCTTCTAAATCGAGTAACGTTTCTATGCAAACGTCAGGATATTCTTTTGGGATACGTGTATCTCTTTTCCGATGCACTCCTCCTTCTTTACTGCATCCCTCGCACCCTCACACTGACGAATTAATACAGAATTTGCGCGCTGTGAACTACTATGTGATCTATGACTTCTCCTTCTAAATCGGGTAACGTTTCTATGGAAACGACAGGATTTTCTTTTGGTATACGAGTATCTCCTTTCCGATGCACTATTCTATCTTTACTGCGTCCCTCGCTCCCTCACTTTGACGAATTAACACAGAAATTGCGTCGCTATGAAATACTATGGGTTATATGACGTCTCCTTCTAAATCGAGTTACGTTTCTATGGAAACGACAGGATTTCCTTTTGGGATACGTCTATCTCCTTTCCGATGTATTATTCCTTCTTTATTGCTTCCCTCACACTCTCACATTGACGAATTAACCCAGAGATTGCGTCGAAATGATATACTATGGGTTCTACAACTTCTCTTTCTAAATCGAGTTACGTTTCTATTGAAACGACAGGATTTTCTTTTGGATACGAGTATCTCCTTTCCGATGCACTATTTCTTCTTTACTGCATCCCTCGCTCCCTCATATTGACTAATTAGCACAGAAATTGCGTCGCTATGATATACTATGGGCTCTACGACTTCTCCTTCTAAATCGAGTAACGTTTTAATGGAAACGACAGGATGTTCTTTTGGGATACGAGTATCTCCTTTCCGATGCACTATTCCATTTTTACTGCATCTCTCGCTTGCGCACATTGACGAATTAACACAGAAATTACGTCGCTATGAAACACTATGTGGTCTATGACCTCCCCTTCTAAATCGAGTAACGTTTCTATGGAAACAACAGGATTTTCTTTTATGATACGAGTACCTCCTTTCCGATGCACTATTCCTTCTTTACTGCATCCCTCGCTCCCTCACATTCACGAATTAACACAGAAATAGCGTCGCTATGAAATACTATGGGTTATATGACTTTACCTTCGAAATCGAGTGACCATTCTATGCAAACGACAGGATATATTTTTGGGATACAAGTATCATCTTTCTGATGCACTACTCCTACTTTACTGTATCCCTCGTTCCTTCACATTGACGAATAAGCACAGGAATTGCGTCGCTATGAAATACTATGTTTTCTATGACTTCTCCTTCTAAATCTAGTAACGTTTCTATGGAAACGACAGGATTTTCTTATGGGATACGAGTATCTCCTTTCCGATGCACTATTCCTACTTTACTGTATCCCTCGTTCCTTCACATTGACGAATAAGCACAGAAATTGCATCGCTATGAAATACTATGTTTTCTATGACTTCTCCTTCTAAATCTAGTAACGTATCTATGGAACCGACAGGATGTTCTTTTGATATACGAGTATCTCCTTTCCGATGCACTATTCCTTCTCTACTGCATCCCTCGCTCCCTCTCATTGACGAATTTACACAGAAATTGCGTCGCTAGCAAATACTATGGGTTCTATGACTTCTTCTTCTAAAGCAAGTAACGTTTCTATGGAAACGACAGGATTTTCATTTGGGATACGTCTATTTCCTTTCCGATGCACTGTTTCTTCTTAATTGGATCCCTCGCTCCCTCACATTGACGAATTAACACAGAAATAGCGTCGCTATGAAATACTATGGGTTCTATGGCTTCTCCTTCTAAATCGAGTGACGTATCTATTGAAACGACAGGATTTTCTTTTTGGTTACGACTATCTCCTTTCCGATGCAGTATTCCTTCTTTAATGCATCCCTCGCTCCCTCACATTGACGAATTAGCACAGAAATTGCGTCGCTATGAAATACTATGCGGTCTATGAATTCCCCTTCTAAATCGAGTAACGTTTCTATTGAAACGACAGGATTTTCTTTTGGGATACGAGTATCTCCTTTCCGTTGCACTATTCCTTCATTACTGCATCCCTCGCTCCCTCACATAGACGAATTAACAGAGAAATAGCGTCGCTATGATATAGTATGTGTTCTATGACTTCTCCTTCTAATCGAGTAACCTTTCTATGCAACCGTCAGAATATTCTTTTGGGATACGTGTATCTCCTTTCCGATGCACTCCTCCTTCTTTACTGCATCCCTCGCACCCTCACATTGACGAGTAATACAGATATTGCGTCGCTATGAACTACTATGTGATCTATGACTTCTCCTTCTAAATCGGATAACGTTTCTATGGAAACGACAGGATTTCCTTTTGGTATACGAGTATCTCGTTTCCGATGCACTATTCCTTTATTACTGCATTCCTCGCTCCCTCACATAGACGAATTAACAGAGAAATTGCGTCGCTATGATATAGTTTGTGTTCTATGACTTCTCCTTCTAAATCGAGTAACGTTTCTATGCAAACGTCAGGATATTCTTTTGGGATACGTGTATCTCCTTTCCGATGCACTCCTCCTTCTATACTGCATCCCTCGCTCCCTCACTTCGAAGAATTAACACAGAAATTGCGTCGCTATGAAATACTATGAGATCTATAACTTCCCCTTCTAAACCGAGTAACGTCTCAATGGAAACGACAGGATTTCGTATCGGGATACAACTATCTCCTTTCCGATGCACTATTCCTTCTTTACTTCATCCCTCGCTCCCTCACATTGACGAATTAACGCAGAATTTGCGTCGCTACGAATTACTTGGGGTTCGATGACGCCTCCTTCTAAATCGAGTAACGATTCAATGGAAACGACTGGATTTTCTTTTGCGATGGGAGTATCTCCTTTCCGATGCACTATTCCTTCTATACTGCATCTCTCGCTCCCTCACAATGACGAATTAACACAGAAATGGCGTCACTATGAAATACTATGGGTTCTATGACTTCTCCCTCTAAATCGAGTAACGTTTCTATGGAAACGACAGGATTTTCTTTTGTTATACGAGTATCTCCTTTCCGATGCACTATTCCTTCTTTACAGCGTCACTCGCTCACTCACTTTGACGAATTAACACAGAAATTGCATCGCTATGAAATACTATGAATTATATGACGTCTCCTTCTAAATCGAGTTACGTTTCTACGGAAACGACAGGATTTCCTTTTGGGATACGTCTATCTCCTTTCCGATGCACTATTTCTTCTTTACTGCATCCCTGGCTCCCTCACATTCACGAATTAATACAGAAATTGTGACTCCATGGAATAGTATTTGTTCTACGACTTCTCCTTCTAATTCGAGTTACGTTTCTATGGAAACGAGAGGATTTTCTTTTGGGATACGTCTATCTCCTTTCCGATGCACTATTCCTTCTTTATTGCTTCCCTCGCACTCTCACATTGACGAATTAACCCAGAGATTGCGTTGAAATGATATACTATGGGTTCTTTAAATTCTCTTTCTAAATCGAGTTACGTTTCTATTGAAGCGACAGGATTTTCTTTTGGGATACGAGTATCTCCTTTCCGATGCACTATTCCATCTTTACTGCATCTCTCGCTCACGCACATTGACGAATTTACACAGAAATTACGTCGCTATGAAACACTATGTGTTCCATGACTTCTCCTTCTAAATCGCGTAATGATTCTATGGAAACAACAGGATTTTCTTTTGGTGTAGGAGTATCTCCTTTCCGAAGCACTATTCCTTCTTTACTGCTTCCCTCGCTAGCTCACATTGACGAATTAACACAGATATTGCGTCACTATGAAATACTATGGGTTCTATGACCTCTCCTTCTAAATCGAGTAACGTTTCTATGGAAACGTCAGGATTTTCTATTGGGATACGTGTATCTCCTTTCAGATGCACTATTCCCACTCAACTGCATCCCTCGCTCCCTCACATAAGCAAATTAATACAGAAATTGCGTCGCTATGAAATACCATTGGTTCTAAGACATCTCCTTCTAAATCGAGTAACGTTTCTATGGAAACAACAGGATTTTCTTTTGCGATACGTGTATCTCCATTCCGATGCACTATTCCTTCTTTACTGCATCCCTCGCTACCTCACATTGACGAATTAATACAGAAATGGCGTCGCTATGAAATACTATGGGTTCTATGACTTCTCCTTCTACATCGAGTAACGTATCTATGGAAACAACAGGATTTCCTTTTGGTATACGAGTATCTCCTTTCCGATGCACTATTCCTTCTTTACTGCATCCCTCGCTACCTCACATTGACGAATTAATACAGAAATGGCGTCGCTATGAAATACTATGTGTTCTATGACTTCTCCTTCTCTATATTGTTTCTATGGAAACGAAAGGATTTTCATTTGGTATACGAGTATCTCCTTTCCGATGCACTATTCCTTCTTTACTGCATTCCTCGCTCCCTCAGATTGACGAATAAGACGAGAAATTGCGTCGCCATGAATTACTATTTGTTCTATAACATCTCCTTCTAAATCGAGTGACGCTTCTATCGAAACGACAGGATTTCGTTTCAGGATACAACTATCACCTTTCCGATGCACTATTCCTTCTTTTCTTCATCCCTCGCTCCCTAACATTGACGAATTAACGCAGATATCTGGGTCGCTATGAATTACTTTGGGTTCTATGACTTCTCTTTCTAAATCGAGTAACGTTTCAATGGAAACGACTGTATTTTCTTTTGCGATAGGAGTATCTCCTTTCCGATACACTATTCCTGCTTTACTGCATCTCTCGCTCCCTCACATTGACAAATTAACACAGAAATTGCGTCGCTATGAAATACTATGTGTTCTATGACTGCTCCTTCTAAATCGAGTGACGTTTCTATGGTAACGACAGGATTTTCTTTTGGGATACGTGTATCTCCATTCCGATTCAGTATTCCTCCTTTACTGCATCCCTCGCTACCTCACATTGACGAATTAACACAGCAATAGCGTCACTACGAAATACTATGGGTTCTATGACATCTCCTTCTAAATCGAGTAACGTTTCTATGGAAACGACAGGATTTTCTTTTGGTATACGAGTATCTCCTTTCCGATGCACTATTCCTTCTATACTGCGTCCCTCGCTCCCTCAATTTGACGAATTAACACAGAAATTGCGTCGCTATGAAATACTATGTGATCTACGACTTCTCTTTCTAAATCGAGTAACGTTTCAATGGAAAGACTGGATTTTCTTTTGGGATACGAGTATCTCCTTTCCGATGCACTATTCCCTCTTTACTGCATCACTCGCTCCCTCACATTGACGAATTAACACAGAAATTGCGTCGCTATGAAATACTATGTGTTTCATGACTTCTCCTTCTAAATCGAGTAACGTTTCTATGGAAACGACAGGATTTTCTTTTGGGATACGATTACCTCCTTTCCTATGCACTATTCCTTCTTTACTGCATCCCTCGCTACCTCACATTGACGAATTAATACAGAAATGGCGTCGCTATGAAATACTATGGGTTCTATGACTTCTCCTACTACATATTGTTTCTATGGAAACGAAAGGATTTTCATTTGGTATACGAGTAACTCCTTTCCGATGCACTATTCCTTCTTTCCTGCATCTCCCGCTCCCTCACATTGACGAATTAACACAGAAATTACGTCGCTATGAATTACTTTGGGTTCTATGACTTCTCTTTCTAAATCGAGTAACGTTTCAATGGAAAGACAGGATTTTCTTTTGGGATACCAGTATCTCCTTTCCGATGCACTATTCCCTCTTTACTGCATCACTCGCTCCCTCACATTCACGAATTAATACAGAAATTGCGTCGCTATGAAATACTATGTGTTCTATGACTTCTCCTTCTACATCGAGTAACGTTTCTATGGTAAGGACAGGATTTTCTTTTGGGATACGAGTATCTCCATTCCGATGCACTATTCCTTCTTTACTGCATCCCTCGCTACCTCACATTGACGAATTAACACAGAAATGGCGTCGCTATGAAATAGTATGTGTTCTATGACTTCTCCTTCTACATCGAGTAACGTTTCTATGGTAACGACAGGATTTTCTTTTGGGATACGAGTATCTCCTTTCCGATACACTATTCCTTCATTACTGCAACTCTTGCTCTCTCACATTGACGAATTAACACAGAAATTACGTCGCTATGAAATACTATGTGTTCTATGACTTCTCCTTCTAAATCGAGTGACGTTTCTATGGTAACGACAGGATTTTCTTTTGGGATAGGAGTATCTCCATTCCGGTGCACTATTCCTCCTTTACTGCAACCCTCGCTACCTCACATTGACGAATTAACACAGAAATGGCGTCGCTATGAAATACTATGGGTTCTATGACTTCTCCTTCTAAATCGAGTAACGTTTCTATGGAAACGACAGGATTTTCTTTTGGGATACGTGTATCTCTTTCCGATTCACTATTCTCTCTTAACTGCATTCCTCGCTCCCTCACATAGGCAAATTAATACAGAAATTGCGTGGCTATGAGATTCCATAGGTTCTAAGCCATCTCAGTCTAAATCGAGTAATGTTTCTATGGAAACAACAGGATTTTCTTTTACGATACGAGTATCTCCTTTCCGATGCACCACTCCTTCTTTACTGCATCCCTCGCTCTCTCACATTGACAAATTAACGGAGAAATTGGGTCGCTATGAATTACTTTGGGTTCTATGACTTCTCCTTCTACATCGAGTAACGTTTCCATGGAAACTACTGGATTTTCTATTGGGATACGAGTATCTCCTTTCCGATACACTATTCCTTCATTACTGCAACTCTTGCTCTCTCACATTGACGAATTAACACAGAAATTGCGTCGCTATGAAATACTATGTGTTCTATGACTTCTCCTTCTAAATCGAGTGACGTTTCTATGGTAACGACAGGATTTTCTTTTGGGATAGGAGTATCTCCATTCCGGTGCACTATTCCTTCTTTACTGCAACCCTCGCTACCTCACATTGACGAATTAACACAGAAATTGCGTCGCTATGAATTACTATGGGTTCCATGTCTTCCCCTTCTAAATCGTGTAACGTTTCTATGGAAACGACAGGATTTTCTTTTGGTATACGAGTATCTCCTTTCCGATGCACTATTCCTTCTATACTGCGTCCCTCGCTCCCTCAATTTGACGAATTAACACAGAAATTGCGTCGCTATGAAATACTATGTGTTCTACGACTTCTCTTTCTAAATCGAGTAACGTTTCAATGGAAAGACTGGATTTTCTTTTGGGATACGAGTATCTCCTTTCCGATGCACTATTCCCTCATTACTGCATCACTCGCTCCCTCACATAGACGAATTAACACAGAAATTTCGTCGCTATGAAATACTATGTGTTTCATGACTTCTCCTTCTAAATCGAGTAACGTTTCTATGGAAACGACAGGATTTTCTTTTATGATACGAGTACCTCCTTTCCGATGCACTATTAGTTCTTTACTGCATCCCTCGCTCCCTCAGATTGAGGAATAAGCAGAGAAATTGCGTCGCCATGAATTACTATGGGTTCTATAACTTTTCCTTCCAAATCGAGTAACGTTTCTATGGAAACTATAGGATTTCGTTTCATAATACAACTATCTCCTTTCCGATGCACTATTCCATCTTTACTGCATCTCTCGCTCACGCACATTGACGAATTAACACAGAAATTACGTCGCTATGAAACACTATGTGTTCCATTACTTCTCCTTCTAAATCGCGTAATGATTCTATGGAAACAGCAGGATTTTCTTTTGGTATAGGAGTATCTCCTTTCCGAAGCACTATTCCTTCTTTACTGCTTCCCTGGCTAGCTCACATTGACGAATTAACACAGATATTGCGTCGCTATGAAATACTATGGGTTCTATGACTTCTCCTTCTAAATCGAGTAACGTTTCTATTGGGAAACGTGTATCTCCTTTCAGATGCACTATTCCCTCTTAGCTGCATCCCTCGCTTCCTCACATAGGCAAATTAATATAGAAATTGCGTCGCTATGAAATACCATTGGTTCTAAGACATCTCCTTCTAAATCGAGTAACGTTTCTATGGAAACAACAGGATTTTCCTTTACGATACGTGTATCTCCATTCCGATGCACTATTCTTTCTTTACTGCATCCCTCGCTACCTCACATTGACGAATTAATACAGAAATGGCGTCGCTATGAAATACTATGGGTTCTATGACATCTCCTTCTACATCGAGTAACGTATCTATGGAAACAACAGGATTTCCTTTTGGTATACGAGTATGTCCTTTCCGATGCACTATTCCTTCTTAACTGCATTCCTCGCTCCCTCACATTGACGAATTAACACAGAAATTGGGTCGCTATGAATTACTATGGGTTCCTTGTCTTCTCCTTCTAAATCGAGTAACGTTTCTATGGAAACGACAGGATTTTCTTTTGGGATACGATTACCTCCTTTCCTATGCACTATTCCTTCTTTACTGCATCCCTCGCTACCTCACATTGACGAATTAATACAGAAATGGCGTCGCTATGAAATACTATGGGTTCTATGACTTCTCCTACTACATATTGTTTCTATGGAAACGAAAGGATTTTCATTTGGTATACGAGTAACTCCTTTCCGATGCACTATTCCTTCTTTCCTGCATCTCCCGCTCCCTCACATTGACGAATTAACACAGAAATTGCGTCGCTATGAATTACTTTGGGTTCTATGACTTCTCTTTCTAAATCGAGTAACGTTTCAATGGAAACGACTGTATTTTCTTTTGCTATAGGAGTATCTCCTTTCCGATACACTATTCCTGCTTTACTGCATCTCTCGCTCCCTCACATTGACAAATTAACACAGAAATTGCGTCGCTATGATATACTATGTGTTCTATGACTTCTCCTTCTATATCGAGTGACGTTTCTATGGTAACGACAGGATTTTCTTTTGGGATACGAGTATCTCCATTCCGATTCAGTATTCCTCCTTTACTGCATCCCTCGCTAACTCACATTGACGAATTAACACAGAAATAGCGTCACTACGAAATACTATGGGTTCTATGACATCTCCTTCTAAATCGAGTAACGTTTCTATCGAAACGACAGGATTTTCTATTGGTATACGAGTATCTCCTTTCTGATGCACTATTACTTCTATACTGCGTCCCTCGCTCCTTCACTTTGACGAATTAACACAGAAATGGCGTCGCTATGAAATACAATGTGTTCTATGACTTCTCCTTCTACATCGAGTAACGTTTCTATGGTAACGACAGGATTTTCTTTTGGGATACGAGTATCTCCATTCCGATGCACTATTCCTTCTTTACTGCATCCCTCGCTCCCTCTCATTGACGAATTAACACAGAAATTGCGTCGCTATGAGTTGCTATGGGTTCCCTGTCTTCTCCTTCTAAATCGAGTAACGTTTCTATGGAAACGACAGGATTTTCTTTTGGCATACGAGTACCTCCTTTCCTATGCACTATTCCTTCTTTACTGCATCCCTCGCTACCTCACATTGACGAATTAATACAGAAATGGCGTCGCTACGAAATACTATGGGTTCTATGACTTCTCCTTCTACATATTGTTTCTATGGAAACGACAGGATTTTGCTTTGGTATACGAGTATCTCCTTTCCGATGCACCACTCCTTCTTTACTGCATCCCTCGCTCCCTCACATTGACGAATAGACGCAGAAATTGGGTCGCTATGAGTTACTTTGGGTTCTATGACTTCTCCTTCTAAATCGAGTAACGTTTCCATGGAAACTACTGGATTTTCTTCTGGGATACGAGTATCTCCTTTCCGATACACTATTCCTTCATTACTGCAACTCTTGCTCTCTCACATTGACGAATTAACACAGAAATTGCGTCGCTATGAAGTACTATGTGTTCTATGACTTCTCCTTCTAAATCGAGTGACGTTTCTATGGTAACGACAAGATTTTCTTTTGGGATAGGAGTATCTCCATTCCGGTGCACTATTCCTTCTTTACTGCAACCCTCGCTCCCTCACACTGAAGAATTAACACAGAAATTGCGTCGCTATGAAATACTATGGGTTCAATGACTTCTCCTACTAAATAGGGTAACGTTTCTATGGAAACGACAGGATGTTCTTTTGTGATACGACTATCTCCTTTCCGATGCACTATTCCTTCTTTACTGCATCCCCGATCCCTCACATTGACGAATTAACACAGAATTTGCGTTGCTATGAAATTCCATTGGTTCTAAGACATCTCCTTCTAAATCGAGTAACGTTTCTATGGAAACAAGAGGATTTTCTTTTACGACTAACTCCTTTCCGATGCACTATTCCTTCTTTACTGCATCTCTCGCTCCCTCACATTGACGAATTAACACAGAAATGCGTCACTATGAAATACTATGTGTTCTATGACTTCTCCTTCTAAATCGAGTAACGTTTCTATGGTAACGACTGGATTTACTTTTGGGATACGAGTATCTCCTTTCCGATGCACTATTCCCTGTTTACTGCATCACGTGCTCCCTCACATTGACGAATTAACACAGAAATTGCGTCGCTATGAAATACTATGTGTTCCATGACTTCTCCTTCTAAATCGAGTAACGTTTCCATGGAAACGACAGGATTTTCTTTTATGATACGAGTACCTCCTATCCGATGCACTATTAGTTCTTTACTGCATCCCTCGCTCCCTCAGATTGACGAATAAGCAGAGAAATTGCGTCGCCATGAATTACTATGGGTTCTATAACTTTACTTCAAAATCGAGTAACGTTTCTATGGAAACGCCGGGATTTCGTTTCGGGATACAACTATCTCCATTCCGATGCTCTATTCCTTCTTTACTTCATCCCTCGCTACCTCAAATTGACGAATTAACGCAAAAATTGCGTCGCTATGAATTACGTTGGGTTCTATGACATCTCCTTCTAAATCGTGTAACGTTTCCATGGAAACGACTGGACTTTCTTCTGGGATACGAGTATCTCCTTTCCGATGCTTTATTCCTTCTTTACTGCATCTCCCGCTCCTTCACATTGACGAATTAACACAGAAATTGCGTCGCTATGAAATACTATGTGTTCTATGACATCTCCTTCTAAATCGAGTAACGTTTCCATGGACACGACTGGATTTTCTTTTGGGATACGAGTATCTCTTTTCCGATACACTATTCCTTCTTTACTGCATCTCTCGCTCCCTCACATTGACGAATTAACACAGAAATTGCGTCGGTATGAAATACTATGTGTTCTATGACTTCTCCTTCTAAATCGAGTGACGTTTCTATGGTAACGACAGGATTTTCTTTTGGGTTAGGAATATCTTCATTCCGGTGTACTATTCCTTCTTTACTGCAACCCTCGCTACCTCCCATTGACGAATTAACACAGAAATGGCGTCGCTATGAATTACTTTGGGTTCTATGACGTCTCCTTCTAAATCGAGTAACGTTTCAATGGAAACGACTGGATTTTCTTTTGCGATAGGAGTATCTCCTTTCCGATGCACTATTCCTTCTTTACTGCATCTCTCGCTCCCTCACATTGACGAATTAACACAGAAATTGCGTCGCTATGAAATACTATGTGTTCCATGACTTCTCCTTCTAAATCGAGTAACGTTTCCATGGAAACGACAGGATTTTCTTTTATGATACGAGTACCTCCTATCCGATGCACTATTAGTTCTTTACTGCATCCCTCGCTCCCTCAGATTGACGAATAAGCAGAGAAATTGCGTCGCCATGAATTACTATGGGTTCTATAACTTTACTTCAATATCGAGTAACGTTTCTATGGAAACGCCGGGATTTCGTTTCGGGATACAACTATCTCCATTCCGATGCTCTATTCCTTCTTTACTTCATCCCTCGCTACCTCACATTGACGAATTAACGCAGAAATTGCGTCGCTATGAATTACGTTGGGTTCTATGACCTCTCCTTCTAAATCGAGTAACGTTTCCATGGAAACGACTGGACTTTCTTTTGGGATACGAGTATCTCCTTTCCGATGCTTTATTCCTTCTTTACTGCATCTCCCGCTCCTTCACATTGACGAATTAACACAGAAATTGCGTCGCTATGAAATACTATGTGTTCTATGACTTCTCCGTCTAAATCGAGTAACGGTTCTATGGTAACGACAGGATTTTCTTTTGGGATACGAGTATCTCCATTCCAATGCACTATTCCTTCTTTACTGCATCCCTCGCTACCTCACATTGACGAATTAATACAGAAATTTCGTCGCTATGAAATACTATGGGTTCTATGACTTCTCCTTCTACATCGAGTAACGCTTCTATGGAAACGACATGATTTTCTTTTGGTATACGAGTATCTCCTTTCCGATGCACTATTCCTTCATTACTTCATCCCTCGCTCCCTCACATTGATGAATTAACGCAGAAATTGGGTCGCTACGAATTACTTTGTTTTCTATGACTTCTCCTTCTAAATCGAGTAACGTTTCCATGGAAACGACTGGATTTTCTTTTGGGATACGAGTATCTCTTTTCCGATACACTATTCCTTCTTTACTGCATCTCTCGCTCCCTCACATTGACGAATTAACACAGAAATTGCGTCCGTATGAAATACTATGTGTTCTATGACTTCTCCTTCTAAATCGAGTGACGTTTCTATGGTAACGACAGGATTTTCTTTTGGGATAGGAATATCTTCATTCCGATGTACTATTCCTTCTTTACTGCAACCCTCGCTACCTCCCATTGACGAATTAACACAGAAATGGCGTCGCTATGAAATACTATGGGTTCTATGACTTCTCCTTCTAAATCGAGTAACGTTTCTATGGAAACGACAGGAATTTTCTTTTGGGATACGTGTATCTCTTTCCGATGCACTATTCTCTCTTAACTGCATTCCTCGCTTCCTCACATAGGCAAATTAATACTGAAATTGCGTGGCTATGAAATTCCATTGGGTCTAAACCATCTCAGTCTAAATCGAGTAATGTTTCTATGGAAACAACAGGATTTTCTTTTACGATACGAGTATCTCATTTCCGATGCACTATTCTTTCTTTACTTCATCCCTCGCTCCCTCACATTGACGAATGAACGCAGAAATTGCGTCGCTATGAATTACTTTGGGTTCTATGACTTCTCCTTCTAAATCGAGTAACGTTTCAATGGTAACGACTGGATTTTCTTTTGCGATAGGAGTATCTCCTTTCCGATGCACTGTTGCTTCCTTACTGCATCTCTCGCTCCCTCACATTGACGAATTAACACAGAAATTGCGTCGCTATGAATTACTATGTATTCTATGACCTCTCCTTCTAAATCGAGTAACGTTTCTATGGTAACGACAGGATTTTCTTTTGAGGTACGGGTATCTCCATTCCGATGCACTATTCCTTCTTTACTGCATCCCTCTCTACCTCACATTGACGAATTAACATAGAAATGGCGTCGCTATGAAATACTATGGGTTCTATGACTTCTCCTTCTAAATCGAGTAACGATTCTATGGAAACGACAGGATTTTCTTTTGGGATATGTGTATCTCCTTTCCGATGCACTATTCCCTCTTTACAGCATCACTTGCTCCCTCACATTGACGAATTAACACAGAAATTGCGTCGCTATGAAATACTATGTGTACAATGACTTCACCCTCTAAATCGAGTAACATTTCTGTGGAAACGACAGGATTTTCTTTTGGGATACAAGTATCTCCTTTCCGATGCACTATTCCTTCTTCTCTGCATCCCTGGCTCCCTCACATTGTCGAATTAACACAGATTTGCGATTCTATGTAATACTATGTGTTCTATGACTTCTCCTTCTAAATCGAGTAACGTATCTATGGAAACGACAGGATTTTCTTTTATGATAAGAGTACCTCCTATCCGATGCACTATTAGTTCTTTACTGCATCCCTCGCTCCCTCAGATTGACGAATAAGCAGAGAAATAGCGTCGGCATAAATTACTATGGGTTCTATAACTTTTCCTTCAAAATCGAGTAACGTTTCTATGGAAACGACAGGATTTCGTTTCGGCATACAACTATCTCCTTTCCGATGCACTATTCCTTCTTTACTTCATCCCTCGCTCCCTCACATTGACGAATTAACGCAGAAATTGCGTCGCTATTATTTACTTTGGGATCTATGACTTCTCCTTCTAAATCGAGTAACGTTTCCCTGGGTACGTCTGGATTTTCTTTTGGGATACGAGTATCTCCTTTCCGATGCACTATTCCTTCTTTACTGCATCTCTCGCTCCCTCACATTGACGAATTAACACAGAAATTGCGTCGCTATGAAATACTATGTGTTCTATGACTTCTCCATCTAAATCGAGTAACGTTTCTATGGTAAGGACAGGATTTTCTTTTGGGATACGAGTATCTCCTTTTCGATGCACTATTCCCTCTTAACTGCATCCCTCGCTCCCTCACATAGGCAAATTAACACAGAAATTGCGTCGCTATGAAATACCATTGGTTCTAAGACATCTCCTTCTAAATCGAGTAACGTTTCTATGGAAACAACAGGATTTTCTTTTACGATACGAGTATCTCCTTTCCAATGCTCTATGCCTTCTGTACAGCATCCCTCGCTCCCTCACATTGACGAATTAACACAGAAATTGCGTAGCTATGTAATACTATGGGTTCTATGACTTCTCCTTCTAAATCGATTAACGTTTCTATTGAAACGACAGGATTTTCTTTTTGGCTACGACTACCTCCTTTCCGATGCAGTATTCCTTCTTTACTGCATCCCTCGCTCCCTCACATTGACGAATTAACACAGAAATTGCGTCGCTATGAATTACTATGGGTTCCTTGGCTTCTCCTTCTAAATCGAGTAACGTTTCTATGGAAACGACAGGATTTTCTTTTATGATACAAGTACCTCCTTTCCCATGCAGTATTAATTCTTTACTGCATCCGTCGCTCCCTGAGATTGACGAATAAGCAGAAAAATAGCGTCGCCATGAATTACTATGGGTTCTATAACTTCTCCTTCTAAATCGAGTAACGTTACTATGGAAACGACAGGATTTCGTTTCGGGATACGACTATCTCCTTTCCGATGCACTAATCCTTCTTTACTTCATCCCTCGCTCCCTCACATTGACGAATTAACGCAGAAATTGCATCGCTATGAATTACTTTGGGGCCTATGACTTCTACTTCTAAATCGTTAACGTTACCATGGAAACGACTGGATTTTCATTTGGGATACGAGTATCTCCTTTCCGATGCACTTTTCCTCCTTTACTGCATCTCTCGCTCCCTTACATTGACGAATTAAACGGAAATTGCGTCGCTATGAAATACTATGTGTTCTGTGACATCTCCTTCTAAATCGAGTAACGTTTGTATGGTAACGGCAGGATTTTCTTTTGGGATACGAGTATCTCCATTCCGATGCAGTATTCCTTCTTTACTGCATCCCTCGCAACCTCACATTGACGAATTAACACAGAAATGGCGTCGCTATGAAATACTATGTGTACTATGACTTCTCCTTCTAAATCGAGTAACGTTTCTATGGAAACGACAGATTTTCTTTTGGTATACGAGTATCTCCTTTCCGATGCACTATTCCTTCTATACTGCATCCCTCGCTCCCTCACATTGACGAATTATCACAGAAATTGTTTCGCTAAGATTTACTATCTGTTCCATGACTTCACCCTCTAAATCGAGTAACATTTCTATGGAGACGACAGGATTTTCTTTTGGGATACAAGTATCTCCTTTCCGATGCACTATTCCTTCTTCTCTGCATCCCTGGCTCCCTCACATTGTCGAATTAACACAGATTTGCGATTCTATGGAATACTATGTGTTCTATGACTTCTCCTTCTAAATCGAGTAACGTTTCTATGGAAACGACAGGATTTTCTTATGGGATACTAGTATCTGCTTTCCGATGCACTATTCCTTCTTTACTGCATCCCTCGCAACCTCACATTGACGAATTAACACAGAAATGGCGTCGCTATGAAATACTATGTGTACTATGACTTCTCCTTCTAAATCGAGTAACGTTTCTATTGAAACGACAGGATTTTCTTTTAGTATACGGGTATCTCCTTTCCGATGCACTATTCCTTCTTTACTGCATCCCTGGCTCCCTCACATTCACAAATTAACACCGAAATTGCGAATCTAGGGAATACTACGGATTCTATAACTTCTCCTTCAATATCGAATAACGTTTCTATGGAAACTATCGGAATTTCTTTCAGGATTAGACTATCACCTTTCCGAGGCACTATTCCTTCTTTACTGCATCCCTTGCTCCCTCACATTGACGAATTAACACATAAATTGCGTCGCTATGAATTACTATGTGTTCTATAACTTCTTCTACTAAATGGAGAAACGTTTCTGTGGAAACAACAGGAATCTCTGTTGGGATACGAGTACCTCCTTTTCGTAGCAATTTTCTTTCTTTACTGCATCCCTCGCTCCCTCACATTGACGAATTAACACAGAAATTGCGTCGCTATGATATACTATGGGTTCCATGAATTCTCCTTCTAAATCGAGTAACGTTTCTATGGAGACGACAAGATTTTCTTTTGGGATACGAGTATCTCCTTTCCGATGCAATATTCCTTCTTCTCTGCATCCCTGTCTCCCTCACATTGACGAATTAACACAGATTTGCGACTCTATGGAATAATATGTGTTCTACGACTTCTCCTTCTAAATCGAGTAACGTTTCTATGGAAACGAACGGATTTTCTTATGGGATACGAGTATCTCCTTTCCGATGCACTATTCCTTCTTTACTGCATCCCTCGCTCCCTCTCATTGACGAATTAACACAGAAATTGGGTCGCTATGAAATACTATGGGTTCTATGACTTCTACTTCTAAATCGAGTAACGTTTCTATGGAAACGACTGGATGTTCGTTTGTGATACGACTATCTGCTTTCCGATGCACTATTCCTACTTTACTGCATCCCTCGATCCCTCACATTGACGAATTAACACAGAATTTGCGTCGCTATGAAATACTATGGGTTCTAAGAAATCTCCTTCTAAATCGAGTGACGTATCTATGCAAACGACAGGATATATTTTTGGGATACGAGTATCTATTTTCCGATGCACTATTCCCACTTTACTACATCCCTCGTTCCGTCACATTGACGAATGAGCTCAGAAATTGCGTCTCTATGATATCCAATGGGTTCTATGACTTCTCTTTCTAAATCGAGTAACGTTTCTATGGAAACGAGAGGATTTTCATTTGGTATTCGAGTATCTCCTTTCCGATGCACTATTCCTTCTTTACTGCATCCCTCGTTCCCTCACATTGACGAATTAACACAGAAATTGCGTCGCTTTGAAATACTATGGGTTCTATGACTTCTTCTTCTAAATCGAGTAACCTTTCTATGGAAACAACAGGATTCTCTGTTGGGATACGAGTATCTCCTTTTCGATGCACTATTCCTTCTTTAATGCATCCCTCACACTCTCACATTGAAGAATTAACACAGAAATTGCGTCGCAATGAAATACTACGGGTTCCATGACTTCTCCTTCTAAATCGAGTAACGTTTCTATGGAAACGTCAGGATTTTCTTTTGGGACACGAGTATCTCCTTTCCGATGCACTATTACTTCTTCTCTGCATCCCTGTCTCCCTCAGATTGACGAATTTTCACAGATTTGCGACTCTATGGAATACTGTGTGTTCTACGACTTCTCCTTCTAAATCGAGTAACGTTTCTATGGAAACGACAGGATTTTCCTATGGGATACGAGTATCTCCTTTCCGATGCACTATTCCTTCTTTACTGCATCCCTCGCTCCCTCACATTGACGAATTAACACAGAAATTGCGTCGCTATCAAATACTATGGGTTCTATGACTTCTCCTTCTAAATCGAGTTGCGTTTCTATGGAAACGTTTGGATGTTCGTTTGTGATACGACTATCTCCTTTCCGATGCACTATTCCTTCTTTACTGCACCCTTCGCTCCCTAACACTGAGGAATTAATACAGAAATTGCGTCGCTATGAAATACTATGAGTTATATGACTTCTCCTTCTAAATCGAGTAACGTTTCTATGGAGACGACAGGATTTTCTTTTGGGATACGAGTATCTCCTATCCGATGCACTATTCCTTCTTTTCTGCATCCCTGTCTCCCTCACATTGACGAATTAACACAGATTTGCGACTCTATGGAAAACTATGTGTTCTACGACTTCTCCTTCTAAATCGAGTAACGTTTCTATGGAAACGACAGGATTTTCTTATGGGATACGAGTATCTCCTTTCCGATGCACTATTCCTTCTTTGCTGCATCCCTCTCTCCCTCTCATTGATGAATTAACACAGAAATTGGGTCGCTATGAAATACTATGGGTTCTATGACTTCTACTTCTAAATCGAGTAACGTTCCTATGGAAACGACTGGATGTTCGTTTGTGATACGACTATCTGCTTTCCGATGCACAATTCCTACTTTACTGCATCCCTCCATCCCTCACTTTGACGAATTAACACAGAATTTGCGTCGCTATGAAATACTATGGGTTCTAAGAATTCTCCTTCTAAATCGAGTGACGTATCTATGCAAACGACAGGATATATTTTTGGGATACGAGTATCTATTTTCCGATGCACTATTCCCACTTTACTACATCCCTCGTTCCGTCACATTGACGAATGAGCTCAGAAATTGCGTCTCTATGATATCCAATGGGTTCTATGACTTCTCTTTCTAAATCGAGTAACGTTTCTATGGAAACGAGAGGATTTTCATTTGGTATTCGAGTATCACCTTTCCGATGCACTATTCCTTCTTTATTGCATCCCTCGTTCCCTCACATTGACGAATTAACACAGAAATTGCGTCGCTTTGAAATACTATGGGTTCTATGACTTCTTCTTCTAAATCGAGTAACCTTTCTATGGATACAACAGGATTTTCTTTTGGGATACGAGTATCTCCTTCCGATGCACTATTCCTTCTTCTCTGCATCCCTGTCTCCCTCACATTGACGAATTTTCACAGATTTGCGGCACTATGGAATACTGTGTGTTCCACGACTTCTCCTTCTAAATCGATTTACGTTTCTATGGAAACGACTGGATGTTCGTTTGTGATACGACTATCTCCTTTCCAATTCACTATTCCTTCTTTACTGCATATCTTGCTCCCACACATTGACGAATTAACACAGAAATTGCGTCGCTATGAAATACTATGGGTTCAATGACTTCTTCTTCTAAATCGAGTAACGTTTCTGTGGAAACGAGAGGATTTTCTTTTGGTATACGAGTATCTCCCTTCCGATGCGCTATTCCTTCTTTACTGCATCCCACGCTCCCTCACATTGACGAATTAACACAGAAATTGCGCCGCTATGAAATACTATGGGTTCAATGACTTCTTCTTCTAAATCGAGGAACCTTTCTATTGAAACGACAGGATTTTCTTTTAGTATACGGGTATCTCCTTTCCGATGCACTATTCCTTCTTTACTGCATCCCTGGCTCCCCCACATTCACAAATTAACACCGAAATTGTGAATCTAGGGAATACTATGGATTCTATAACTTCTCCTTCAATATCGAGTAACGTTTCTATGGAAACTATCGGAATTTCTTTCAGGAATAGACTAACACCTTTCCGAGGCACTATTCCTTCTTTACTGCATCCCTTGCTCCCTCACATTGACGAATTAACACATAAATTGCGTCGCTATGAATTACTATGTCCTCTATAACTTCTTCTACTAAATGGAGTAACGTTTCTGTGGAAACAACAGGAATCTCTGTTGGGATACGAGTATCTCCTTTTCGTAGCAATATTCTTTCTTTACTGCATCCCTCGCTCCCTCACATTGACGAATTAACACAGAAATTGCGTCGCTATGAAATACTATGGGTTCCATGACTTCTCCTTCTAAATCGAGTAACGTTTCTATGGAGACGACAGGATTTTCTTTTGGGATACGAGTATCTCCTTTCCGATGCACTATTCCTTCTTCTCTGCATCCCTGTCTCCCTCACATTGACGAATTAACACAGATTTGCGACTCTATGGAATACTATGTGTTCTACGACTTCTCCTTCTAAATCGAGTAACGTTTCTATGGAAACGAACGGATTTTCTTATGGGATACGAGTATCTCCTTTCCGATTTACTATTCCTTCTTTACTGCATCCCTCGCTCCCTCTCATTGACGAATTAACACAGAAATTGGGTCGCTATGAAATACTATGGGTTCTATGACTTCTACTTCTAAATCGAGTAACGTTTCTATGGAAACGACTGGATGTTCGTTTGTGATACGACTATCTGCTTTCCGATGCACTATTCCTACTTTACTGCATCCCTCGATCCCTCACTTTGACGATTTAACACAGAATTTGCGTCGCTATGAAATACTATGGGTTCTAAGAATTCTCCTTCTAAATCGAGTGACGTATCTATGCAAACGACAGGATATATTTTTGGGATACGAGTATCTATTTTCCGATGCACTATTCCCACTTTACTACATCCCTCGTTCCGTCACATTGACGAATGAGCTCAGAAATTGCGTCTCTATCATATCCAATGGGTTCTATGAGTTCTCTTTCTAAATCGAGTAACGTTTCTATGGAAACGAGAGGATTTTCATTTGGTATTCGAGTATCTTTTTTCCGATGCACTATTCCTTCTTTAATGCATCCCTCACACTCTCACATTGACGAATTAACACAGAAATTGCGTCGCAATGAAATACTACGGGTTCCATGACTTCTCCTTCTAAATCGAGTAACGTTTCTATGGAAACGACAGGATTTTCTTTTGGGATACGAGTATCTCCTTTCCGATGCACTATTCCTTCTTCTCTGCATCCCTGTCTCCCTCACATTGCCGAATTTTCACAGATTTGCGACTCTATGGAATACTGTGTGTTCTACGACTTCTCCTTCTAAATCGAGTAACGTTTCTATGGAAACGACAGGATTTTCCTATGGGATAGGAGTATCTCCTTTCCGATGCACTATTCCTTCTTTACTGCATCCCTCGCTCCCTCACATTGACGAATTAACACAGAAATTGCGTCGCTATCAAATACTATGGGTTCTATGACTTCTCCTTCTAAATCGAGTTGCGTTGCTATGGAAACGACAGGATGTTCGTTTGTGATACGACTATTTCCTTTCCAATGCACTATTCTTTCTTCACTGCATATCTTGCTCCCACACATTGACGAATTAACACAGAAATTGCGTCGCTATGAAAAACTATGGGTTCTATGACCTCTCCTTCTAAATCGAGTAACGTTTCTGTGGAAACGAGAGGATTTTCTTTTGGTATACGAGTATCTCCCTTCCGATGCGCTACTCCTTCTTTACTGCATCCCACGCTCCCTCACATTGACGAATTAACACAGAAATTGCGCCGCTATGAAATACTATGGGTTCTATGACTTTTTCTTCTAAATCGAGGAACGTTTCTATGGAAACGACAGGATTTTCTTATGGAATACGACTGTCTCCTTTCCAATGCCCTATTCCTTCTTTACTGCATCCCTGGCTCCCTCACATTGACGAATTAACTCATAAATTGCGTCGCTATGATATACAATGGGTTCTAAGACTTCTCCTTCAAAATCGAGTAACGTTTCTATATAAACGACAGTATTTTCTTTTGGGATACGACTATCTCCTTTCCGATGCACTATTCCTTCTTTACTGCACACTTCGCTCCCTCACATTGAGGAATTAATACAGAAATTGCGTCGCTATGAAATACTATGAGTTATATGACTTCTCCTTCTAAATCGAGTAACGTTTCTATGGAAACGACAGGATTTTCTTTTGTATACGAGTATCTCCTTTCCGAAGCGCTATTCCTTCTTTACTGCTTCCCTCCCTCCCTCTCATTGACGAAATGACACAGAAATTGCGTCGCTATGAAATACTATGGGTTCCATGACTTCTCCCTCTTAATCGAGTAACGTCTCTATGGAAACGTCGGGATTTTCTATTGGGATGCGACTATCTCCTATCTGATGCACTATTCCTTCTTTACTGCATCCCTTGCTCCCTCACATTGACGAATTAACACATAAATTGCGTCGCTATGAATTACTATGTGTTTTATAACTTCTTCTTCTAAATGGAGTAACGTTTCTGTGGAATCAACAGGAATCTCTGTTGGGATACGAGTATCTCCTTTTCGATTCAATATTCCTTCTTTACTGCATCCCTCGCTCCCTCACATTGACGAATTAACACAGAAATTGCGTCGCTATGAAATACTATGGGTTCCATGACTTCTCCTTCTAAATCGAGTAACGTTTCTATGGAGACGACAGGATTTTCTTTTGGGATACGAGTATCTCCTATCCGATACACTATTCCTTCTTTTCTGCATCCCTGTCTCCCTCACATTGACGAATTAACACAGATTTGCGACTCTATGGAATACTATGTGTTCTACGACTTCTCCTTCAAAATCGAGTAACGTTTCTATGGAAACGACAGGATCTTCTTATGGGATACGAGTATCTCCTTTCCGATGCACTATTCCTTCTTTACTGCATCCCTCGCTCCCTCTCATTGACGAATTAACACAGAAATTGGGTCGCTATGAAATACTAAGGGTTCTATGACTTCTACTTCTAAATCGAGTAACGTTTCTATGGAAACGACTGGATGTTCGTTTGTGATACGACTATCTGCTTTCCGATGCACTATTCCCACTTTACTGCATCCCTCGATCCCTCACTTTGACGAATTAACACAGAATTTGCGTCGCTATGAAATACTATGGGTTCTAAGAATTCTCCTTCTAAATCGAGTGACGTATCTATGCAAACGACAGGATATATTTTTGGGATACGAGTATCTATTTTCCGATGCACTATTCCCACTTTACTACATCCCTCGTTCCGTCACATTGACGAATGAGCTCAGAAATTGCGTCTCTATGATATCCAATGGGTTCTATGACTTCTCTTTCTAAATCGAGTAACGTTTCTATGGAAACGAGAGGATTTTCATTTGGTATTCGAGTATCTCCTTTCCGATGCACTATTCCTTCTTTATTGCATCCCTCGATCCCTCACATTGACGAATTAACACAGAAATTGCGTCGCTTTGAAATACTATGGGTTCTATGACTTCTTCTTTTAAATCGAGTAACCTTTCTATGGAAACAACAGGATTCTCTGTTGGGATACGAGTATCTCCTTTTCGATGCACTATTCCTTCTTTATGCATCCCTCACACCCTCACATTGACGAATTAACACAGAAATTGCGTCGCAATGAAATACTACGGGTTCTATGACTTCTCCTTCTAAATCGAGTAACGTTTCTGTGGAAACGAGAGGATTTTCTTTTGGTATACGAGTATCTCCTTTCCGATGCGCTACTCCTTCTTTACTGCATCCCTCGCTCCCTCACATTGACGAATTAACACAGAAATTGCGCCGCTATGAAATACTATGGGTTCTATGACTTCTTCTTTTAAATCGAGGAACGTTTCTATGGAAACGACAGGATTTTCTTATGGAATACGACTGTCTCCTTTCCAATGCACTATTCCTTCTTTACTGCATCCCTGGCTCCCTCACATTGACGAATTAACTCATAAATTGCGTCGCTATGATATACTATGGGTTCTAAGACTTCTCTTTCAAAATCGAGTAACGTTTCTATATAAACGACAGTATTTTCTTTTGGGATACGACTATCTCCTTTCCGATGCACTATTCCTCCTTTTCTGCATCCCTGTCTCCCTCACATTGACGAATTAACACAGATTTGCGACTCTATGGAATACTATGTGTTCTACGACTTCTCCTTCTAAATCGAGTAACGTTTCTATGGAAACGACAGGATTTTCTTTTGTATACGAGTATCTCCTTTCCGAAGCGCTATTCCTTCTTTACTGCTTCCCTCCCTCCCTCACATTGACGAAATGACACAGAAATTGCGTCGCTATGAAATACTATGGGTTCCATGACTTTTCCCTCTTAATCGAGTAAAGTCTCTATGGAAACGTCGGGATTTTCTATTGGGATACGACTATCTCCTTTCCGATGCACTATTCCTTCTTTACTGCATCCCTTGCTCCCTCACATTGACGAAGTAACACATAAATTGCGTCGCAATGAATTACTATGTGTTCTATAACTTTTTCTTCTAAATGGAGTAACTTTTCTGTGGAATCAACAGGAATCTCTGTTGGGATACGAGTATCTCCTTTTTGATGCAATATTCCTTCTTTACTGCATCCCTCGCTCCCTCACATTGACGAATTAACACAGAAATTGCGTCGCTATGAAATACTATGGGTTCCATGACTTCTCCTTCTAAATCGAGTAACGTTTCTATGGAGACGACAGGATTTTCTTTTGGGATACGAGTATCTCCTATCCGATGCACTATTCCTTCTTTTCTGCGTCCCTGTCTCCCTCACATTGACGAATTAACACAGATTTGCGACTCTATGGAAAACTATGTGTTCTACGACTTCTCCTTCTAAATCGAGTAACGTTTCTATGGAAACGACAGGATTTTCTTATGGGATACGAGTATCTCCTTTCCGATGCACTATTCCTTCTTTACTGCATCCCTCTCTCCCTCTCATTGACGAATTAACACAGAAATTGGGTCGCTATGAAATACTATGGGTTCTATGACTTCTACTTCTAAATCGAGTAGCGTTTCTATGGAAACGACTGGATGTTCGTTTGTGATACGAATATCTCCTTTCCGATGCACTATTCCTACTTTACTGCATCCCTCGATCCCTCACATTGACGAATTAACACAGATTTTGCGTCGCTATGAAATACTATGGGTTCTAAGAATTCTCCTACTAAATCGAGTGACGTATCTATGCAAACGACAGGATATATTTTTGGGATACGAGTATCTATTTTCCGATGCACTATTCCTACTTTACTACATCCCTCGTTCCGTCACATTGACGAATAAGCTCAGAAATTGCGTCTCTATGACATCCAATGGGTTCTGACTTCTCTTTCTAAATCGAGTAACGTTTCTATGGAAACGATAGGATTTTCATTTGGTATTCGAGTATCTCCTTTCCGATGCACTATTCCTTCTTTACTGCATCCCTCGCTCCCTCACATTGACGAATTAATACAGAAATTGCGTCGCTATGAAATACTATGGGTCCTAAGATTTCTTCTTCTAAATCGAGTAACCTTTCAATGGAAACAACAGGATTCTCTGTTGGGATACGAGTATCTCCTTTTCGATGCACTATTCCTTCTTTAATGCATCCCTCGCACCCTCACATTGACGAATTAACACAGAAATTGCGTCGCTATGAAATACTACGGGTTCCATGACTTCTCCTTCTAAATCGAGTAACGTTTCTATGAAAACGACAGGTTTTTCTTTTGGGATACGAGTATCTCCTTTCCGATGCACTATTCCTTCTTCTCTGCATCCCCGTCTCCCTCACATTGACGAATTTTCACAGATTTGCGACTCTATGAAATACTGTGTGCTCTACGACTTCTCCTTCTAAATCGAGTAACGTTTCTATGGAAACGACAGGATTTTCTTAGGGATAGGAGTATCTCCTTTCCGATGCACTTTTCCCTCTTTACTGCATCCCTCGTTCCGTCATATTGACGAATAAGCACAGAAATTGCGTCGCTATGAAATACTATCGCTTCTAAGACTTCTCCTTCTACATCGAGAATTGTTTCTATGGAAACGACAGGATTTTCTTTTGGGATACGACTAACTCCTTTCCGATGCACTATTCCATCTTTACTGCATCCCTCGCACCCTCACATTGACGAATTAACACAGAAATTGCGTCGCTATAAAATACTATGGGTTCTATGACATCTCCTTCTACATCGAGTAACGTATCTATGGAAACGAAAGGAATTACTTTTGGGTTACGAGTATCTCCTTTCCGATGCACTATTCCTTTTTAACTCCATCCCTCGCACCCTCACATCGACAAATTAACGTAGAAATTGCGTCGATATGTAATACTATTGGTTCTATGACATCTCCTCCTAAAACGAGTAACGTTTCTATGAAAACGATAGGATTTTCTTTGGGATACGAGTATCTCCTTTCCGTTGCACTATTCCTTCTTTACTGCATACCTAGCTCCCTCACATTGTCGAATTAAAACAGAAATGGCGCCGCTATGAGATACTATGGGTTCTATGACTTCTCCTTCTAAATCGAGTAACGTTCCTATGGAAGCATCATGATTTTCTTTTGGGGTACGAGTATCTCCTTTCCGATGCACTATTCCTTTTTAACTCCATCCCTCGCACCCTCACACTGACAAACTGACGTAGAAATTGCATCGCTATGTAATACTATTGGTTTTATGACATCTCCTTCTAAATCGAGTAACGTTTCCATGGAAACGAAAGGATTTTCTTTTGGGATACGAGTATCTCCATTCCGATGCACTATTCCTACTTTACTGCATCCCTCGCACCCTCACATTGACGAATTAACACAGAAATTGCGTCGCTATGAAATACTATGGGTTCTATGACGTCTCCTTCTAAATCGAGTAACGTTTCTATGGAAACGACAGGATTTTCTTATGGGATACGACTGTCTCCTTTCCAATGCCCTATTCCTTCTTTACTGCATCCCTGGCTCCCTCACATTGACGAATTAACTCATAAATTGCGTCGCTATGATATACTATGGGTTCTAAGACTTCTCCTTCTTAATCGAGTAACGTCTCTAGGGAAATATCGGGATTTTCTATTGGGATACGACTATCTCCTTTCCGATGCACTATTCCTTCTTTACTGCGTCCCTCGCTCCCTCACATTGACGATTTAACACAGAAATTGCGTCGCTATGAAATACTATGGGTTCTATGACTTCTCCTTCCAAATCGAGTAACGTTTCTATGGAAACGACAGGATGTTCTTTTGTGATACGACTATCTCCTTTCCGATGCACTATTCCTCCTTTACTGCATCCCTCGATCCCTCAAATTGACGAATTAACACAGAATTTGCGTCGCTATGAAATACTATGGGTTCTAAGACTTCTCCTTCTAAATCGAGTGACGTTTCTATGCAAACGATAGGATATATTTTTGGGATACGAGTACCTCCATTCCGATGCACTATTCCTACTTTACTGCATCCCTCGCACCCTCACATTGACGAATTAACACAGAAATTGCGTCGCTATGAAATACTACGGGTTCCATGACTTCTCCTTCTAAATCGAGTAACGTTTCTATGGAAACGACAGGATTTTCCTATGGGATACGAGTATCTCCTTTCCGATGCACTATTCCGTCTTTACTGCAACCCTCGCTCCCTCACATTGACGAATTAACACAGAAATTGCGTCGCTATCAAATACTATGGGTTCTATGACTTCTCCTTCTTAATCGAGTTACGTTTCTATGGAAACGACTGGATGTTCGTTTGTGATACGACTATCTCCTTTCCAATGCACTATTCCTTCTTTACTGCATATCTTGCTCCCACACATTGACGAATTAACACAGAAATTGCGTCGCTATGAAATACTATGTGTTCTATGACTTCTCCTTCTAAATCGAGTATCGTTTCTGTGGAAACGAGAGTATTTTCTTTTGGTATACGAGTATCTCCTTTCCGATGCGCTATTCCTTCTTTACTGCATCCCTCGCTCCCTCACATTGACGAATTAACACAGAAATTGCGCCGCTATGAAATACTATGGGTTCTATGACTTCTTCTTCTAAATCGAGGAACGTTTCTATGGAAACGACAGGATTTTCTTATGGAATACGACTGTCTCCTTTCCAATGCCCTATTCCTTCTTTACTGCATCCCTGGCTCCCTCACATTGACGAATTAACTCATAAATTGCGACGCTATGGAATACTATCTGTTCTGTGGCTTCTCCTTCTAAATCGAGTAACGCTTCCATGGAAACGACAGGATTTTCTTTTGGGATACGACTATCTCCGTTCAGATGCCCTATTCCTTCTTTACTGCATCCCAGGCTCCCTCACATTGACGAATTAACTCATAAATTGCGTCGCTATGAAATACTATGGTTTCTATGACTTCTCCTTCTAAATCTCCTTTCCGATGCACTATTCCTACTTTACTGCATCCCTCGTTCCCTCACGTTGACGAATAAGCACAGATTTTGCGTCGCTATGAATGACTCCCCCCCCATGACCATGGACCTTGCCGTTGGTGGGGAGGCTTGCGTGCCTCAGCGATACAGATAGCCGTACCGTAGGTGCAACCACAACGGAGGGGTATCTGTTGAGAGGCCAGACAAACGTGTGGTTCCTGAAGAGGGGCAGCAGCCTTTTCAGTAGTTGCAAGGGCAACAGTCTGGATGATTGACTGATCTGGCCTTGTAACAATAACCGAAACGGCCTTGCCGTGCCGGTACTGCGAACGGCTGAAAGCAAGGGGAAACTACAGCCGTAATTTTTCCCGAGGGCATGTAGCTTTACTGTATGATTACATGATGATGGCGTCCTCTTGGGTAAAATATTCCGGAGGTAAAATAGTCCCCCATTCGGATCTCCGGGCGGGGACTACTCAAGAGGATGTCGTTATCAGGAGAAAGAAAACTGGCGTTCTACGGATTGGAGCGTGGAATGTCAGATCCCTTAATCGGGCAGGTAGGTTAGAAAATTTAAAAAGGGAAATGGATAGGTTGAAGTTAGATATTGTGGGAATTAGTGAAGTTCGGTGGCAGGAGGAACAAGACTTCTGGTCAGGTGACTACAGGGTTATAAACACAAAATCAAATAGGGGTAATGCAGGAGTAGGTTTAATAATGAATAGGAAAATAGGAATGCGGGTAAGCTACTACAAACAGCATAGTGAACGCATTATTGTGGCCAAGATAGACACGAAGCCCACACCTACTACAGTAGTACAAGTTTATATGCCAACTAGCTCTGCAGATGACGAAGAAATTGAAGAAATGTATGATGAAATAAAAGAAATTATTCAGATTGTGAAGGGAGACGAAAATTTAATAGTCATGGGTGACTGGAAATCGAGTGTAGGAAAAGGGAGAGAAGGAAACATAGTAGGTGAATATGGATTGGGGGACAGAAATTAAAGAGGAAGCCGCCTGGTAGAATTTTGCACAGAGCACAACATAATCATAACTAACACTTGGTTTAAGAATCATGAAAGAAGGTTGTATACATGGAAGAACCCTGGAGATACTAAAAGGTATCAGATAGATCATATAATGGTAAGACAGAGATTTTGGAACCAGGTTTTAAATTGTAAGACATTTCCAGGAGCAGATGTGGACTCTGACCACAATCTATTGGTTATGACCTGTAGATTAAAACTGAAGAAACTGCAAAAAGGGGGGAATTTAAGGAGATGGGACCTGGATAAACTAAAAGAACCAGAGGTTGTACAGAGATTCACTGAGAGCATAAGGGAGCAATTGACAGGAATGGGGGAAATAAATACAGTAGAAGAAGAATGGGTAGCTTTGAGGGATGAAGTAGTGAAGGCAGCAGAGGATCAAGTAGGTAAAAAGACGAGGGCTAGTAGAAATCCTTGGGTAACAGAAGAAATATTGAATTTAATTGATGAAAGTAGAAAATATAAAAATGCAGTAAGTGAAACAGGCAAAAATGAATACAAACGTCTCAAAAATGAGATCGACAGGAAGTGCAAAATGGCTAAGCAGGGATGGCTAGAGGACAAATGTAAGGATGTAGAGGCCTATCTCACTAGGGGTAAGATAGATACCGCCTACAGGAAAATTAAAGAGACCTTTGGAGATAAGAGAACGACTTGTATGAATATCAAGAGCTCAGATGGAAACCCAGTTCTAAGCAAAGAAGGGAAAGCAGAAAGGTGGAAGGAGTATATAGATTGTCTATACAAGGGCGATGTACTTGAGGACAATATTATGGAAATGGAAGAGGATGTAGATGAAGATGAAATATGAGATACGATACTGCGTGAAGAGTTTGACAGAGCACTGAAAGACCTGAGTCGAAACAAGGCCCCCGGAGTAGACAATATTCCATTGGAACTACTGACGGCCGTGGGAGAGCCAGTCCTGACAAAACTCTACCACCTGGTGAGCAAGATGTATGAAACAGGCGAAATACCCTCAGACTTCAAGAAGAATATAATAATTCCAATCCCAAAGATAGCAGGTGTTGACAGATGTGAAAATTAACGAACTATCAGCTTAATAAGTCACAGCTGCAAAATACTAACACGAATTCTTTACAGACGAATGGAAAAACTAGTAGAAGCCAACCTCGGGGAAGATCAGTTTGGATTCCGTAGAAACACTGGAACATGTGAGGCAATACTGACCTTACGACTTATCTTAGAAGAAAGATTAAGGAAAGGCAAACCTACGTTTCTAGCACTTGTAGACTTAGAGAAAGCTTTTGACAATGTTGACTGGAATACTCTCTTTCAAATTCTAAAGGTGGCAGGGGTAAAATACAGGGAGCGAAAGGCTATTTACAATTTGTACAGAAACCAGATGGCAGTTATAAGAGCCGAGGGACATGAAAGGGAAGCAGTGGTTGGGAAGGGAGAAAGACAGGGTTGTAGCCTCTCTCCGATGTTGTTCAATCTGTATATTGAGCAAGCAGTAAAGGAAACAAAAGAAAAATTCGGGGTAGGTATTAAAATTCATGGAGAAGAAATAAAAACTTTGAGGTTCGCCGAAGACATTGTAATTCTGTCAGAGACAGCAAAGGACTTGGAAGAGCAGTTGAATGGAGTGGACAGTGTCTTGAAAGGAGGATATAAGATGAACATCAACAAAAGCAAAACAAGGATAATGGAATGTAGTCTAATTAAGTCGAGTGATGCTGAGGGAAGTAGATTAGGAAATGAGGCACTTAAAGTAGTAAAGGAGTTTTGCTATTTGGGGAGCAAAATAACTGATAATGGTCCAAGTAGAGAGGATATAAAATGTAGGCTGGCAATGGCAAGGATAGCGTTTCTGAAGAAGAGAAATTTGTTAACATCCAGTATTGATTTAACTGTCAGGAAGTCATTTCTGAAAGTATTCGTATGGAGTGTAGCCATGTATGGAAGTGAAACATGGACGATAAATAGTTTGGACATGAAGAGAATAGAAGCTTTCGAAATGTGCTGCTACAGAAGAATGCTGAAGATTAGATGGGTAGATCACATAACTAATGAGGAGGTATTGAATAGGATTGGGGAGGAGAGAAGTTTGTGGCACAACTTGACCAGAAGAAGGGATCGGTTGCTAGCACATGTTCTGAGGCATCAAGGGATCACCAATTTAGTATTGGAGGGCAGCGTGGAGGGTAAAAATCGTAGAGGGAGACCAAGAGATGAATACACTAAGCAGATTCAGAAGGATGTAGGTTGCAGTAGGTACTGGGAGATGAAAAAGCTTGCACAGGATAGAGTAGCATGGAGAGCTGCATCAAACCAGTCTCAGGACTGAAGACCACAACAACAACAACAATGATATACCATGGGCTCTATGACCTCTCCTTCTAAAACGAATAACGTTTCTATGGAGACGACAGGATTTTCTTTTGGTATACGAGTATCTCCTTTCCGATGTACTATTCCTTCTTTACTGCATCCCTCGCTCCCTCACTTTGACGAAATAACACAGAAATTGCGTCTCTATGAAGTACTATGGGTTCTATGACTTCTCCTTCTAAATCGAGTAACGTTTCAATGGAAACGAAAGAATTTTTTTTTTTTTTTTGCGATTCGAATATCTCCTTTCCGATGCACTATTCCTCTTTAACTGCATCCCTCGCACCCTCATATTGACAAATTAACACAGAAATTGCTTCGCTATGTTATACTATTGGTTCTATGACATCTCCTCCTAAATCGACTTACGTTTCTATGGAAACAAAAGGATTTTCTTTTGGGATACGGGTATCTCCTTTCCGATGCACTATTCCTTCTTTACTGCATCCCTCGCTCCCTCACATTGACGAATTAACACATCAATTGCGTCGCTAGGAAGTACTATGTGTTCTATAACTTCTCTTCCTAAATCGAGTAACGATTCTATTGAAACGAGAGGATTCTCTTTTGGGATACGAGTATCTCCTTTTCGATGCACTATTCCTTCTATACTGCATCCCTCGCTCTCTCACATTGACGAATTAACAATGAAATTGCTACGCTATGAAATACTATGGGTTCTATGACTTCTCCTTCTAAATCGAGTATCGTTTATATGGAAACGACAGGATTTTCTCTTGGTATACGAGTATCTCCTTTCCGATGCACAATTCCTTCTTTACAGCATCCCTCGCTCCCTCACATTGACGAATTAACACAGAAATTGCGACGCTATGGAATACTATATGTTCTGTGGCTTCTCCTTCTAAATCGAGTAACGCTTCCATGGAAACGACAGGATTTTCTTTTGGGATACGACTATCTTCGTTCAGATGCCCTATTCCTTCTTTACTGCATCCCAGGCTCCCTCACATTGACGAATTAACTCATAAATTGCGTCGCTATTAAATACTATGGCTTCTATGACTTCTCCTTCTAAATCGAGTAACGTTTCTATGGAAACGACAGGATTTTCTTTTGGTATACGAGTATCACCTTTCCGATGCACTATTCCTTCTTAATTGCATCCGTCGCTCCCCCACGTTGACGAATTAACACAGAGATTGCGTCGCTATGAAATACTATGGGTTCTATGACTTCTCCTTCTAAATCGACTAACGTTTCTATGGAAACGACAGGATTTTCTCTTGGTATACGAGTATCTCCTTTCCGATGCACAATTCCTTCTTTACAGCATCCCTCGCTCCCTCACATTGACGAATTAACACAGAAATTGCGACGCTATGGAATACTATCTGTTCTGTGGCTTCTCCTTCTAAATCGAGTAACGCTTCCATGGAAACGACAGGATTTTCTTTTGGGATACGACTATCTGCATTCCGATGCACTATTTCTTCTTTACTGCATATCTCGCTCCCACACATTGACGAATTAACAATGAAATTGCGTCGCTATGAAATACTATGTGTTCTATTCTTGTCCTCCTAAAATGAGTAACGTTTCTATGGAAACGACAGGATTTTCTTTGGGATACGAGTATCTCCATTCCGATGCACTATTCCTTTGTTACTGCATCCCTCGTTCCCTCACATTGACGAATTAGAACAGAAATTCCGTCGCTATGAAATACTATCGGTTCTATGACTTCTCCTTCTAAATTGAGTAACGTTTCTACGGGAACGACAGGATTTTCTTTTGGGATACGTGTATCTCTTTTCCGATGCACTATTTCTTCTTTACTGCATCCCTCGCTCCTTAACATTGAGAAATTAGCACAGAAATTGTGTCGCTATGAAATACTATGGGTTCAATGACATCCACTTCTAAATCGAGTAACGTTTCTATGAAAACGACAGGATTTTCTTTTGGTATACGAGTATCTCATTTCCGATGCACTATTCCTCCTTTACTGCATCCCTCGCTCCCTCACATTGACGAATTAACACAGAAATTGCGTCGATATGAAATACTATGGGTTCTATGACTTCTCCTTCTGAATCGAGTTACGTTTCTACGGAAACGAAAGGATTTTCTTTTGGTATACGAGTATCCTTCTCCGATGCACTATTACTTCTATACTGCATCCCTCGCTCCCTCACATAGACGAATTAACACAGAAATTGCGTTGCTATGAAATGCTATGGGCTCTATGACTTCTCCTTCTAAATCGAGTAACGTTTCTACAGAAACGACATTATTTTCTTTTGGGATACGACTATCTCTTTTCCGATGCACTATTCCATCTTTACTGCATCCCTCGCTCCCTCACATTGACGAATTAACACAGAAATTGCGTCGCTATGACATACTATGTGTTCTATGACTTCTCCTTCTAAATCAAGTAACGTTTCTATGGAAACGACAGGATTTTCTTTTGGTATACGGGAATCTCCTTTCCTATGCACTATTCCTTCTTTACTGCATCCCTGGCTCCCTCACTGTGACGAATTAACACAGAAATTGCGACGCTATGGAATTCTAAGTATTCTATGACTTCTCCTTCTATATCGAGTAACGTTTATAATGAAATGACAGGATTTTCGTTTGGGATACGAGTATATACTTTCCGATGCACTATGCCTTCTTTACTGCATCCCTCGCTCCCTCACATTGACGAATTAACACAGAAATTGCGTCGATATGAAATACTATGGGTTCTATGACTTCTCCTTCTGAATCGAGTTACGTTTCTACGGAAACGAAAGGATTTTCTTTTGGTATACGAGTATCTCTCTCCGATGCACTATTACTTCTATACTGCATCCCTCGCTCCCTCTCATTGACGAATTAACACAGAAATTGCGTCGCTATGGAATTCTATGGGTTCTATGACTTCTCCTTCTAAATCGAGTAACGTTTCTATTGAAACGAAAGGATTTTCTTTTGGTACACGAATATCTCCTTTCAGATGCACCATTCCTTCTTTACTGCATCACTTGCTCCCTCACATTGACGAATTAACACTGAAATGGCGTCGCTATGAAATACTATTGGTTCTATGACTTCTCCTTCTAAATCGAGTTACGTTTCTACGGAAACGACAGTATTTTCTTTTGGGATACGAGTATCTCCATTCCGATGCACTATTCCTTCTTTACTGCATCCCTGACTCCCTCCCATTGACCAATTTACACAGAAATTGCGACGCTATGGAATACCATGCGTTCTATGACCTCTCCTTCTATATAGAGTAACGTTTCTATGAAAACAATAGGATTTTCTTTTGGGATACGAGTATCCCCTTTCCGACCCACTATTCCTTTTTTACTGCATACCTCGCTCCCTCACATTGACGAATTAACAATGAAATTGCGTCGCTATGAAATACTATGGGTTCTATGACGTCTCCTTCTAAATCGAGTAACGTTTCTATGGAAAAGACAGGATTTTCTTTTGGGATACGAGTATCTCCTTTCCGATGCACTATTCCTACTTTACTGCATCCCTCGATCCCTCACATTGACGAATAAGCACAGATTTTGCGTCGCTATGAATGACTATGGGTTCTATGACTTCTCCTTCTAAATCGAATTACGTTTCTATATAAACGACAGGATTTTCATTTGGTATACGAGTATCTCCTTTCCGATGCACTATTCCTTCTTTACTGCATCCCTCGCTCCCTCACATTGACAAATTAACACAGAAATGGCCGCGCTATGAACTATTATGGGTTCAATGACTTCTTCTTTTAAATCGAGTAACGTTTCTATGATAACGTCATGATTTCTTTTGGGATACGAGTATCTCCTTTCCGATGCACTATTACTTTTTAACTGCATCCCTCGCACCCTCACATTGACAAATTAACACAGAAATTGCGTCGCTATGTATTACTATTGGTTCTATGACATCTCCTTCTAAATCGACGTACGTTTCTATGGAAACAACAAGTTTTCTTTTGGGATACGGGTATCTACTTTCCGATGCACTATTCCTTCTTTACTGCATCCCTCGCTCCCTCACATTGGCGAATTAACACAGAATTGGCGTCACAGTGAAATACTATGGGTTCTATAACTTCTCCTTCTAAATCGAGTAACGTTTCTATGGAATCGACAGGATTTTCTTTTGGGATACGAGTATCTCATTTCCGATGCACTATTCCTTCTTTACTGCATCCGTCGCTCCCTCACATTGACGAATTAACACTGAAATTGCGTCGCTATGAAATAATATGGGTTCTATGACTACTCCTTCTAATTCGAGTAACGTCTCTATGGCAACGATCGGAATTTCATTTGGTATACGAGTATCTCCTTTCCGAAGCACTATTCCATCATTACTGCATCCCTCGCTCCCTCACATTGACGAATTAACACAGAAATTGCATCGCTATGAAATTCTACGGTTTCTATGACTTCTCCTTCTAAATCGAGTAACGTCTCTATGGAAACGGCAGGATTTCCTTTTGGGATTCGACTATCTCGTTTCCGATGCACTATTCCTTTTTTGCTGCATCTATCGCTCCATCACATTGACAAAGTAACACAGAAATTACGTCGCCATGAAATACTATGCGTTCTATGACATCTCCTTCTTAATCGAGTAACGTTGCTATTGAAACGACAGGATTTTCTTTTTGGATACGAGTATCTCATTTCAGATGCACTATTCCTTCATAATTGCATCCCTGGCTTCCTCACATGAACGAATTAACACTGAATTTGCGTCGCTATGGAATGCTATGTGTTCTATGACTTCTCCATCTAAATCGAGTAACGTTTCTATGGAAACGACAGGATTATCTTTTGGGATACGAGTTTCTCCTTTCTGATGCACTACTCCTTCTTTACTGCATCCCTCGCTCCCTCACATTGACGAATTAACACAGAAATTGCGTCGCTATGAAATACTATTGGTTCTATAACATCTCCTTCTAAATCGGGTAACGTTTCTCTGGAGACGATAGGATTTTCTTTTGGTATACGAGTATCTGCTTTCCGATGCACTATTTCTTCTTTACTGCATCCCTCGCTCCCTCACATTGACGAATTAACACAGAAATTGCATCGCTATGAAATACTATGGGTTCTATGACTTCTCCTTCTAAATCGAGTAACGTTTCTATGGTAACGACAGGATTTTCTTTTGGGATACGAGTGTCTCCTTTCCGATTCACTATTCCCACTTTACTCCATCCCTCGTTCCCTCACATTGACGAATGATCACAGAATTTGCGTCGCTATGAATGACTATGGGTTCTATGACTTCTCCTTCTAAATCGTATTACGTTTCTATATAAACGACAGGATTTTCTTTTGGTATACGAGTATCTCCTTTCCGATGCACTATTCCTTCTTTACTGCATCCCTCGCTCCCTCACATTGACGAATTAACACAGAAATGGCCGCGCTATGAAATAGTATGGGTTCTATGACTTCTACTTCTTATTCGAGTAACGTTTATAAGGAAACGTCATGATTTTCTTCTGGGATGCGAGTATCTCCTTTCCGATGCACTATTCCTTTTTATCTGCATCCCTCGCAATCTCACATTGACAAATTGACACAGAAATTGCATCGCTATGTAATACTATTGGTTCTAAGACATCTCCTTCTAAATCGACGTACGTTTCTATGGAAACAACAAAAATGGCTCTGAGCACTATGGGACTCAACTGCTGAGGTCATTAGTCCCTTAGAACTTAGAACTAGTTGAACCTAACTAACCTAAGGACATCACAAATATCCAGGCCCGAGGCAGGATTCGAACCTGCGACCGTAGCGGTCTTGCGGTTCCAGACTGCAGCACCTTTAACCGCACGGCCACATCGGCCGGCCTATGGAAACAACAGGATTTTCTTTTGGGATACGGGTATCTCCTTTCCGATGCACTATTCCTTCTTTACTGCATCCCTCGCTCCCTCACATTGGCGAATTAGCACAGAATTCGCGTCACAGTGAAATACTATGGGTTCTATAACTTCTCCTTCTAAATCGGGTAACGTTTCTATGGAAACGACAGGATTCTCTTTTGGGATACGAGTATCTCCTTTCTGATGCACTATTCCTTCTTTACTGCATCCCTCGCTCCCTCACATTGACGAATTAACACAGAAATTGCGTCGCTATGAAATACTATGGGTTCTATGACTTCTCCTTCTAAATCGAGTAACGTTTCTATGGAAACGACAGGATTTTCTTTTGGTATACGAGTATCTCCTTTCCGATGCATTCATCCTTCTTTACTGCATACCTGGCTCCATCACATTGACGAATTAACACAGAAATTGCGTCGCTATGGAAGACAAGGGGTTCTATGACTTCTCCTTCTAAATCGAGTAACGTTTCTATGAAAACGACATAATTTTCATTTTGGATACGAGTATCTCTTTTCCGATGCACTATTCCTTCTTTACTGCATCCCTCGCTCCCTCACATTGAGGAATTAACACAGATATTGCGTCGCTATGAAATACTATGGGTTCTATGACTTCTCCTTCTAAATCGAGTAACGTTTCTATGGAAACGACAGGATTTTCTTTTGGTATACGAGTATCTCCTTTCCGATGCACTATTCCGTCTTTACTGCATACCTGGCTCCATCACATTGACGAATTAACACAGAAATTGCGTCGCTATGAAATACTATCTGTGCTATGACTTCTCCTTCTAAATCGAGTAACTTTTCTATGTAAACGACAGGATTTCCTTTTGGGATACGACCATCTCCTTTCCGATGCACTATTCCTTCTTTACTGCATCTATCGCTATGTCACATTGACAAAGTAACACAGAAATTGTGTCGCCTTGAAATACTATGCTTTCTATGACATCTCCTTCTTAATCGAGTAACGTTGCTATTGAAACGACAGGATTTTCTATGTGGATACGAGTATCTCATTTCCGGTGCTCTATTCCTTCATTATTGCATCGCTGGCTCTGTCACATTAACGAATTAACACCGAATTTGCGTCGCTATGGAATGCTATGTGTTCTATGACTTCTCCTTCTAAATCGAGTAACGTTTCTATGGAAATGACAGGATTTTCTTTTGGGATACGACTATCTCCTTTCCGATGCACTGATCCTTCTTTACTGGATCCCTCGCTCCCTCACATTGACGAATAAACACAGAAATTGCGTCGCTATGAAATACTATGGGTTCTATGACTTCTCCTTCTAAATTGAGTAACGTTTATATGGAAACGACAGGATTTTCTATTGGTATACGAGTATCTCCTTTCCGATGCACTATTCCTTCTTTACTGCATCCCTGGCTCCCTCACATTGACGAATTAACACAGAAATTGCGACGCTATGGAATACTATGTGTTCTATGACATCTCCATCTCAATCGAGTAACGTTTCAATTGAAACGACAGGATTTTCATATGGGATACGAGTATCTCCTTTCCGATGCACTATTCTCTCTTTACTGCATCCCTCGCTCCCTCACATTGAAGAATTAACACAGAAATTGCGTCGCTATGAAATACTTTGTGGCCAAGATAGACACCAAGCCCACACCTACTACAGTAGTACAAGTTTATATGCCAACTAGCTCTGCAGATGACGAAGAAATTGAAGAAATGTATGATGAAATAAAAGAAATTATTCAGATTGTGAAGGGAGACGAAAATTTAATAGTCATGGGTGACTGGAAATCGAGTGTAGGAAAAGGGAGAGAAGGAAACATAGTAGGTGAATATGGATTGGGGGACAGAAATTAAAGAGGAAGCCGCCTGGTAGAATTTTGCACAGAGCACAACATAATCATAACTAACACTTGGTTTAATAATCATGAAAGAAGGTTGTATACATGGAAGAACCCTGGAGATACTAAAAGGTATCAGATAGATCATATAATGGTAAGACAGAGATTTAGGAACCAGGTTTTAAATTGTAAGACATTTCCAGGAGCAGATGTGGACTCTGACCACAATCTATTGGTTATGACCTGTAGATTAAAACTGAAGAAACTGCAAAAAGGGGGGAATTTAAGGAGATGGGACCTGGATAAACTAAAAGAACCAGAGGTTGTACCGAGATTCACTGAGAGCATAAGGGAGCAATTGACAGGAATGGGGGAAATAAATACAGTAGAAGAAGAATGGGTAGCTTTGAGGGATGAAGTAGTGAAGGCAGCAGAGGATCAAGTAGGTAAAAAGACGAGGGCTAGTAGAAATCCTTGGGTAACAGAAGAAATATTGAATTTAATTGATGAAAGTAGAAAATATAAAAATGCAGTAAGTGAAACAGGCAAAAATGAATACAAACGTCTCAAAAATGAGATCGACAGGAAGTGCAAAATGGCTAAGCAGGGATGGCTAGAGGACAAATGTAAGGATGTAGAGGCCTATCTCACTAGGGGTAAGATAGATACCGCCTACAGGAAAATTAAAGAGACCTTTGGAGATAAGAGAACGACTTGTATGAATATCAAGAGCTCAGATGGAAACCCAGTTCTAAGCAAAGAAGGGAAAGCAGAAAGGTGGAAGGAGTATATAGATTGTCTATACAAGGGCGATGTACTTGAGGACAATATTATGGAAATGGAAGAGGATGTAGATGAAGATGAAATATGAGATACGATACTGCGTGAAGAGTTTGACAGAGCACTGAAAGACCTGAGTCGAAACAAGGCCCCCGGAGTAGACAATATTCCATTGGAACTACTGACGGCCGTGGGAGAGCCAGTCCTGACAAAACTCTACCACCTGGTGAGCAAGATGTATGAAACAGGCGAAATACCCTCAGACTTCAAGAAGAATATAATAATTCCAATCCCAAAGATAGCAGGTGTTGACAGATGTGAAAATTAACGAACTATCAGCTTAATAAGTCACAGCTGCAAAATACTAACACGAATTCTTTACAGACGAATGGAAAAACTAGTAGAAGCCAACCTCGGGGAAGATCAGTTTGGATTCCGTAGAAACAATGGAACACGTGAGGCAATACTGACCTTACGACGTATCTTAGAAGAAAGATTAAGGAAAGGCAAACCTACGTTTCTAGCACTTGTAGACTTAGAGAAAGCTTTTGACAATGTTGACTGGAATACTCTCTTTCAAATTCTAAAGGTGGCAGGGGTAAAATACAGGGAGCGAAAGGCTATTTACAATTTGTACAGAAACCAGATGGCAGTTATAAGAGCCGAGGGACATGAAAGGGAAGCAGTGGTTGGGAAGGGAGTAAGACAGGGTTGTAGCCTCTCTCCGATGTTGTTCAATCTGTATATTGAGCAAGCAGTAAAGGAAACAAAAGAAAAACTCGGGGTAGGTATTAAAATTCATGGAGAAGAAATAAAAACTTTGAGGTTCGCCGATGACATTGTAATTCTGTCAGAGACAGCAAAGGACTTGGAAGAGCAGTTGAATGGAGTGGACAGTGTCTTGAAAGGAGGATATAAGATGAACATCAACAAAAACAAAACAAGGATAATGGAATGTAGTCTAATTAAGTCGGGTGATGCTGAGGGAAGTAGATTAGGAAATGAGGCACTTAAAGTAGTAAAGGAGTTTTGCTATTTGGGGACCAAAATAACTGATAATGGTCCAAGTAGAGAGGATATAAAATGTAGGCTGGCAATGGCAAGGAAAGCGTTTCTGAAGAAGAGAAATTTGTTAACATCCAGTATTGATTTAACTGTCAGGAAGTCATTTCTGAAAGTATTCGTATGGAGTGTAGCCATGTATGGAAGTGAAACATGGACGATAAATAGTTTGGACATGAAGAGAATAGAAGCCTTCGAAATGTGCTGCTACAGAAGAATGCTGAAGATTAGATGGGTAGATCACATAACTAATGAGGAGGTATTGAATAGGATTGGGGAGGAGAGAAGTTTGTGGCACAACTTGACCAGAAGAAGGGATCGGTTGCAAGCACATGTTCTGAGGCATCAAGGGATCACCAATTTAATATTGGAGGGCAGCGTGGAGGGTAAAAATCGTAGAGGGAGACCAAGAGATGAATACACTAAGCAGATTCAGAAGGATGTAGGTTGCAGTAGGTACTGGGAGATGAAAAAGCTTGCACAGGATAGAGTAGCATGGAGAGCTGCATCAAACCAGTCTCAGGACTCAAGACCACAACAACAACAACAATGATATACCATGGGCTCTATGACCTCTCCTTCTAAAACGAATAACGTTTCTATGGAGACGACAGGATTTTCTTTTGGTATACGAGTATCTCCTTTCCGATGTACTATTCCTTCTTTACTGCATCCCTCGCTCCCTCACTTTGACGAAATAACACAGAAATTGCGTCTCTATGAAGTAGTATGGGTTCTATGACTTCTCCTTCTAAATCGAGTAACGTTTCTATGGAAACGAAAGAATTTTTTTTTTTTTTTTGCGATTCGAATATCTCCTTTCCGATGCACTATTCCTCTTTAACTGCATCCCTCGCACCCTCACATTGACAAATTAACACAGAAATTGCTTCGCTATGTTATACTATTGGTTCTATGACATCTCCCTCTAAATCGACTTACGTTTCTATGGAAACAAATGGATTTTCTTTTGGGATACGGGTATCTCCTTTCCGATGCACTATTCCTTCTTTAGTGTATCCCTCGCTCCCTCACATTGACGAATTAACACATCAATTGCGTCGCTAGGAAGTACTATGTGTTCTATAACTTCTCTTCCTAAATCGAGTAACGATTCTATTGAAACGAGAGGATTCTCTTTTGGGATACGAGTATCTCCTTTTAGATGCACTATTCCTTCTATACTGCATCCCTCGCTCTCTCACATTGACGAATTAACAATGAAATTGCTACGCTATGAAATACTATGGGTTCTATGACTTCTCCTTCTAAATCGAGTAACGTTTATATGGAAACGACAGGATTTTCTTTTGGGATACGACTATTTCCTTTCCGATGCAATATTCCTTCTTTACTGCATCCCTCGCTCCCTCACATTGACGAATTAACACAGAAAATGCGTCGCTATGAAATACTATTGGTCCTATGGCATCTCCTTCTAAATCGAGTGACGTTTCTATGGAAACGACAGGATTTTCTTTTGATATACGAGTATCTCCTTTCCGATGCACTATTCCTTCTTTACTGCATCCCTGGCTCCCTCACATTGACGAATTAACACAGAAATTGCGACGCTATGGAATACTATGTTTTCTATGACTTCTCCATCTTAATCGAGTAACGTTTGAATGGAAACAACAGGATTTACTTATGAGATACGAGTATCTCCTTTCCGATGCACTATTCCTTCTTTACGGCATCCCTCGCTCCCTCACATTGACGAATTAACACAGAAATTGCGTCGCTATGAAATACTGTGTTCTATGACTTCTCCTTCTACAACGAGTAACGTTTCTATGGAAACGACAGGATTTTCTTTTCGTATACGAGTATCTCCTTTCCGATGCACTATTCCTTATTTACTGCATCCCTCGCTCCCTCACATTGACGAATTAACACAGAAATTGCGTCGCTATGAAATACTATGGGTTCTGTGACTTCTCCTTCTAAATCGAGTTACGTTTCTACGGAAACGACAGGATTTTCTTTTGGGATACGACTATCACCTTTCCAATGCACTATTCCTTCTATACTGCATCCCTCGCTCCCTCACATTGACGATTGAACACAGAAATTGCGTCGCTATAAAATACTATGGGTTCTATGATTCTCCTTCTAAATCGAGTACAGTTTCTATGGAAACGACAGGATTTTCTTTTGGTATACGGGTATCTACTTTCCGATGCACTATTCCTTCTTTACTGCATCCCTCGCTCCCTCACATTGACGAATTAACACAGAATTTGCGTGGTATGAAATACTATGGGTTCTATGACTTCTCCTTCTAAATCGAGTAACGTTTCTATGGAAACGACAGGATTTTCCTTTGGGATGCGAGTATCTCTTTTTCGATGCACTATTCCTTCTTTACTGCTTCCCTCGCTCCCTCACATTGAGAAATTAGCACAGAAATTGTGTCGCTATGATATACTATGGGTTCTATAACTTCTCCTTCTAAATCGTGTAACGTTTCTATTGAAACGACATTATTTTCTTTTGGGATACGAGTATCTCCTTTCCGATGCACTATTCCTTCTTTACTGCACCCCTCGCTCCCTCACATTGACGAATTAACACAAAAATGGCCGCGCTATGAAATACTATGGGTTCTATGACTTCTCCTTCTAAAACGTGTAACGTTTCTATGGAAACGTCATGATTTTCTTTTGGGATACGAGTATCTCCTTTCCGATGCACTATTCCTTTTTAACTGCGTACCTCGCACCCTCACATTGACAAATTAACACAGAAATTGCGTCGCTATGTAATACTATTGGTTCTATGACATCTCCTTCTAAATCGACTTACGTTTCTATGGTAACAAAAGGATTTTCTTTTGGGGTACAGGTATCTCCTATCCGATGCACTACTCCTTCTTTACTGCATCCCTCGCTCCCTCACATTGGCGAATTAACATAGAATTTGCGTCACAGTGAAATACTATGGGTTCTATAACTTCTCCTTCTAAATCGAGTAACGTTTCTATGGCAACGATGGGAATTTCTTTTGGTATACGAGTATCTCCTTTCCGAAGCACTATTCCTTCATTACTGCATATCTCGCTCCCTCACATAGACGAATTAACACAGAAATTGAGTCGCTATGAAATTCTACGGATTCTGTGACTTCTCCTTCTAAATCTAGTAACGTTTCTATAGAAACGATAGGATTGTCTTTTGGTATACGAGTATCTCCTTTCCGATGCACTATTCCTTCTTTACTGCATCCCTTGTTCCCTCACATTGACGAATAAGCACAGAAATTGCGTCGCTATGAAATACAATGGGTTCTATGTCTTGTCCTTCTAAATCGAATAACGTTTCTATGAAAACGACAGGATTTTCATTTTGGATACGAGTATCTCCTTTCCGATGCACTATTCTTTTTCTGTTGCAACCCTCGCTCCCTCACATTGACGAAGTAACAATATAATTGCCTCGCTATGATATACTATGGGTTCTATGACTTCTCCTTATAAATCGAGTAACGTTGCTATGGAAACGTCAGGATTTTCTTTTGGGATACGAGTATCTCCTATCCGATGCACTATTCCTTCCATACTGCATCCCTCGTTCCCTCACATTGACGAATAAGCACAAATATCCCGTCGCTATGGAATACCACGGGTTCTATGACTTCTCCTTCTAAATCGAGTAACGTTTCTATGGAAACGACAGGATTTCCTTTTGGGATACGACTATATCCATTCCGATGCACTATTCCTTCTTTACTGCATCCATCGAACCCTCACATTGACGAATTAACACATAAATTGCGTCGCTATGAAATACTATGCGTTCTATGACTTCTCCTTCAAAATTGAGTAACGTTTCCATGGTAACGACAGGATTTTCTTTTGTGATACGACTATCTCCTTTCCGAAGCACTATTCCTTCTTTAGTGCATCCCTCGAACCCTCACATTGACGAATTAACACAGAAATTGCGTCGCTATGAAATACTATGTGTTCTATGACTTCTCCTTCTAAATCGAGTAACGTTTCTGTGGAAACGACAGGATTTTCTTTTGGTATACGTATATCTCCTTTCCGATGCACTATTCCTTCTTTACTGCATCCCTCGCTCCCTCACATTGACGAACTAACACAGAGGATCCGTCACCATGACATACTATGCGATCTATGACTTCTCCTTCTAAAACGAGTAACGTTTCTATTGAAAAGACAGGATTTTCTTTTGGGATACGAGTATCTGCTTTCAGATGCACTATTCCCTGTTTACTGCATCCCTCGCTCCCTCACATCGACGATTTAACACAGATATTGCGTCGCTATGTAATAGAATGGGTTCTATGACTTCTCCTTTTAAAGCGAGTAACGTTTCAATCGAAACTAACGGTTTTTCTTTTGGGATACGAGTATCTCCTTTCCGATGCACTATTCCTTCCTTACTGCATTCCTCGCTCCCTCACATTGACGAATTAACACAGAAATTGCGTCGCTATGAGATACCATGGGTTCTATGACTTCTCCTTCTAAATCGAGTAACTTTTGTATGTAAACGACAGGATTTCCTTCTGCGATACGACTATCTCCTTTCCGATGCACTATTCCTTCTTTACTGAGTCTTTCGCTCCATCACATTGACGAATTAACACAGAAATTGCGTCGCTATGAAATCCTATGGGTTTTATAGCTTCTCCTTCTATATCGAGTAACGTTTCTATGGAAACTATAGGAATTTCTTTTAGGATTAGACTATCTCCTTTCCGAGGCACTATTCCTTCTTTACTGCATGCTTTGCTCCCTCACATTGACGAATTAACAATGAAATTGCGTCGCTATGGAATACTATTGGTTCAGTGGCATGTCCCTCTAAATCGGGTAACGTTTCTATGGAAACAACTGGTTTTCTTTTGGGATACGACCTTCTCCTTTCGAATGCACGTTCCCTTCTTTACTGCTACCCTCGCTCCCTCACATTGCCGAATTTACACAGAAATTGCGTCGCTATGGAAAACTATGGTTTCTATGACTTCTCCTTCTAAATCGAGTAATGTTGCAATGGAAACGACAGGATCTTCTTTTGGGTTACGAGTATCACTTTTCCGATGCACTATTCCTTCTCCCACTCATTGACGAATAAACACAGATATCGCGTCTCTATGAAACTCTTTGGGTTCTATGACTTCTCCTTCTGAATCGAGTAACGCATCTACGGAAACAACAGGATTTTCTTTTGGGATACGACTATCTTCTCTCCGATGCACTATTCCCCTTTACTGCATCCCTCACACCCTCGCATTGACGAATAAACACAGATATTGCGTCGCTATGAAATACTATGGATTCTATGACTACTCCTTCTAAATCATGTAACGTTTCTATTGAAACGACAAGATTTTCTTTTGGCATACGAGTCTCCCCTTTCCGATTCGCTATTCCTTCTTTACGGCATAGCTGGTTCCTTCACAATGACGAATTAACACAGAAATTGCGTCGCTATGATATACTATTGGTTCTATGGCATCTCCGTCTAAATCGAGTAACGTATCTATGGAAATGACTGGAATTTCTATTGGGACACTAGTCTCTCCTTTCCGATGCGCTATTCCTTCTTTACTGCATCCCTTGCTCCTTCACAATGACGAATTAACACAGAAATTGCGTCGCTATGAATTACTATGTGATCAATGACTTCTCCTTCTCAATCGAGTAACGTTTCTATGGAAACGACAGTATTTTCTATTGAGATACGAGAATCTCCTTTTCGATGCTCTATTCCTTCTTTACTGTATCCCTCGCACCCTCACATTGGAGAATTTACACAGAAATTGCGTCGCTTTGGATTATTATGGGTTCTACGACTTCTCCTTCTAAATCGAGTAACGTTTCTATGGAAACGACAATATTTTCTTTTGGGATACGACTATCGCCTTTCCGTTGCACTATTCCTTTTTTACTACATTCCTCGCTCCCTCCCATTGAGGAATTAACACAGAAATTGCATCACTATGAAATACTATGGGTTCTATAACTTCTCGTTTTAAATCGAGTAACATTTTTATGGAAACGACAGGATTTTCTTTTGGGATTCGACTATCGCCTTTCCGATGCACTATTCCTTCTTTACTGCATACCTACCTCCTCACATTGACGAATTAACACAGAACTTGCGTCGCTATGAAATACTATTGGTTCTTTAACTTCTCCTACTAATTCTAGTACCGTTTCTATGGAAACGACGGGATTTTCTTTTGGTATACGAGTATCTCCTTTCCGATGCACCATTCCTTATATACTGCATCCCTCGCTCCCTCACATTGAGGAATTAACACAGGAATTGCGTCGCTTTGGAATATTATGGGTCCTACGACTTCTTCTTCTAAATCGAGTAAAGATTCTATGGAAATGAATGGATTTTCTTTTGCGATACGACTGTCTCCTTTCCGATGCACTATTCCTTCAGTACTGCATCTCTCGATCCCTCACATTGACGAATGAACACAGAAATTGCGTCTCTATGAAATACCATTTGTTCTATGACTTCTCCTTCTAAATCGATTAACTTTTCTATGGAAACGACATGATTTTCTTTTGGGATTCGAGTATCTCCTTTCCGATGCACTATTCCTTCTTTACTGCATCCCTAGCTCTCTCAGATTGACGAATTAACACCGAAATTAGGTCGCTATCAAATACTACGGGTCTTATGATTTATCCTTCCACATCGAGTAACGTTCTATGGAGACGACAGGAATTTCTATTGGGATACGAGCATCTCAATTCCGATGCACTATTCCTTTTTTACTGCATCCCTCGCTCCCTCGCATTGACGAATTAACACAGAAATTTCGTCGCTATGAAATACTATGGGTTCAATGACATCTCCTTCTAAATCGAGTAACGTTATAATGGAATAGACAGGATTTTCTTTTGGGATACGAGTATCTCCTTTCCGATTCATTATTCCTTATTTACCGCATCCATCGTTCCCTCACACAGACGAATTTACACAGATATTGCGTCGCTATGAAATACTATGGGTTCTATGACATCTCCTTCTAAATCGAGTAACGTTTCTATGGCAACGATGGGAATTTCTTTTGGTATACGAGTATCTCCTTTCCGAAGCACTATTCCTTCATTACTGCATATCTCGCTCCCTCACATAGACGAATTAACACAGAAATTGAGTCGCTATGAAATTCTACGGATTCTGTGACTTCTCCTTCTAAATCTAGTAACGTTTCTATAGAAACGATAGGATTGTCTTTTGGTATACGAGTATCTCCTTTCCGATGCACTATTCCTTCTTTACTGCATCCCTTGTTCCCTCACATTGACGAATAAGCACAGAAATTGCGTCGCTATGAAATACAATGGGTTCTATGTCTTGTCCTTCTAAATCGAATAACGTTTCTATGAAAACGACAGGATTTTCATTTTGGATACGAGTATCTCCTTTCCGATGCACTATTCTTTTTCTGTTGCAACCCTCGCTCCCTCACATTGACGAAGTAACAATATAATTGCCTCGCTATGATATACTATGGGTTCTATGACTTCTCCTTATAAATCGAGTAACGTTGCTATGGAAACGTCAGGATTTTCTTTTGGGATACGAGTATCTCCTATCCGATGCACTATTCCTTCCATACTGCATCCCTCGTTCCCTCACATTGACGAATAAGCACAAATATCCCGTCGCTATGGAATACCACGGGTTCTATGACTTCTCCTTCTAAATCGAGTAACGTTTCTATGGAAACGACAGGATTTCCTTTTGGGATACGACTATATCCATTCCGATGCACTATTCCTTCTTTACTGCATCCATCGAACCCTCACATTGACGAATTAACACATAAATTGCGTCGCTATGAAATACTATGCGTTCTATGACTTCTCCTTCAAAATTGAGTAACGTTTCCATGGTAACGACAGGATTTTCTTTTGTGATACGACTATCTCCTTTCCGAAGCACTATTCCTTCTTTAGTGCATCCCTCGAACCCTCACATTGACGAATTAACACAGAAATTGCGTCGCTATGAAATACTATGTGTTCTATGACTTCTCCTTCTAAATCGAGTAACGTTTCTGTGGAAACGACAGGATTTTCTTTTGGTATACGTATATCTCCTTTCCGATGCACTATTCCTTCTTTACTGCATCCCTCGCTCCCTCACATTGACGAACTAACACAGAGGATCCGTCACCATGACATACTATGCGATCTATGACTTCTCCTTCTAAAACGAGTAACGTTTCTATTGAAAAGACAGGATTTTCTTTTGGGATACGAGTATCTGCTTTCAGATGCACTATTCCCTGTTTACTGCATCCCTCGCTCCCTCACATCGACGATTTAACACAGATATTGCGTCGCTATGTAATAGAATGGGTTCTATGACTTCTCCTTTTAAAGCGAGTAACGTTTCAATCGAAACTAACGGTTTTTCTTTTGGGATACGAGTATCTCCTTTCCGATGCACTATTCCTTCCTTACTGCATTCCTCGCTCCCTCACATTGACGAATTAACACAGAAATTGCGTCGCTATGAGATACCATGGGTTCTATGACTTCTCCTTCTAAATCGAGTAACTTTTGTATGTAAACGACAGGATTTCCTTTTGCGATACGACTATCTCCTTTCCGATGCACTATTCCTTCTTTACTGAGTCTTTCGCTCCATCACATTGACGAATTAACACAGAAATTGCGTCGCTATGAAATCCTATGGGTTTTATAGCTTCTCCTTCTATATCGAGTAACGTTTCTATGGAAACTATAGGAATTTCTTATAGGATTAGACTATCTCCTTTCCGAGGCACTATTCCTTCTTTACTGCATGCTTTGCTCCCTCACATTGACGAATTAACAATGAAATTGCGTCGCTATGGAATACTATTGGTTCAGTGGCATGTCCCTCTAAATCGGGTAACGTTTCTATGGAAACAACTGGTTTTCTTTTGGGATACGACCTTCTCCTTTCGAATGCACGTTCCCTTCTTTACTGCTACCCTCGCTCCCTCACATTGCCGAATTTACACAGAAATTGCGTCGCTATGGAAAACTATGGTTTCTATGACTTCTCCTTCTAAATCGAGTAATGTTGCAATGGAAACGACAGGATCTTCTTTTGGGTTACGAGTATCACTTTTCCGATGCACTATTCCTTCTCCCACTCATTGACGAATAAACACAGATATCGCGTCTCTATGAAACTCTTTGGGTTCTATGACTTCTCCTTCTGAATCGAGTAACGCATCTACGGAAACAACAGGATTTTCTTTTGGGATACGACTATCTTCTCTCCGATGCACTATTCCCCTTTACTGCATCCCTCACACCCTCGCATTGACGAATAAACACAGATATTGCGTCGCTATGAAATACTATGGATTCTATGACTACTCCTTCTAAATCATGTAACGTTTCTATTGAAACGACAAGATTTTCTTTTGGCATACGAGTCTCCCCTTTCCGATTCGCTATTCCTTCTTTACGGCATAGCTGGTTCCTTCACAATGACGAATTAACACAGAAATTGCGTCGCTATGATATACTATTGGTTCTATGGCATCTCCGTCTAAATCGAGTAACGTATCTATGGAAATGACTGGAATTTCTATTGGGACACTAGTCTCTCCTTTCCGATGCGCTATTCCTTCTTTACTGCATCCCTTGCTCCTTCACAATGACGAATTAACACAGAAATTGCGTCGCTATGAATTACTATGTGATCAATGACTTCTCCTTCTCAATCGAGTAACGTTTCTATGGAAACGACAGTATTTTCTATTGAGATACGAGAATCTCCTTTTCGATGCTCTATTCCTTCTTTACTGTATCCCTCGCACCCTCACATTGGAGAATTTACACAGAAATTGCGTCGCTTTGGATTATTATGGGTTCTACGACTTCTCCTTCTAAATCGAGTAACGTTTCTATGGAAACGACAATATTTTCTTTTGGGATACGACTATCGCCTTTCCGTTGCACTATTCCTTTTTTACTACATTCCTCGCTCCCTCCCATTGAGGAATTAACACAGAAATTGCATCACTATGAAATACTATGGGTTCTATAACTTCTCGTTTTAAATCGAGTAACATTTTTATGGAAACGACAGGATTTTCTTTTGGGATTCGACTATCGCCTTTCCGATGCACTATTCCTTCTTTACTGCATACCTACCTCCTCACATTGACGAATTAACACAGAACTTGCGTCGCTATGAAATACTATTGGTTCTTTAACTTCTCCTACTAATTCTAGTACCGTTTCTATGGAAACGACGGGATTTTCTTTTGGTATACGAGTATCTCCTTTCCGATGCACCATTCCTTATATACTGCATCCCTCGCTCCCTCACATTGAGGAATTAACACAGGAATTGCGTCGCTTTGGAATATTATGGGTCCTACGACTTCTTCTTCTAAATCGAGTAAAGATTCTATGGAAATGAATGGATTTTCTTTTGCGATACGACTGTCTCCTTTCCGATGCACTATTCCTTCAGTACTGCATCACTCGATCCCTCACATTGACGAATGAACACAGAAATTGCGTCTCTATGAAATACCATTTGTTCTATGACTTCTCCTTCTAAATCGATTAACTTTTCTATGGAAACGACATGATTTTCTTTTGGGATTCGAGTATCTCCTTTCCGATGCACTATTCCTTCTTTACTGCATCCCTAGCTCTCTCAGATTGACGAATTAACACCGAAATTAGGTCGCTATCAAATACTACGGGTCTTATGATTTATCCTTCCACATCGAGTAACGTTCTATGGAGACGACAGGAATTTCTATTGGGATACGAGCATCTCAATTCCGATGCACTATTCCTTTTTTACTGCATCCCTCGCTCCCTCGCATTGACGAATTAACACAGAAATTTCGTCGCTATGAAATACTATGGGTTCAATGACATCTCCTTCTAAATCGAGTAACGTTATAATGGAATAGACAGGATTTTCTTTTGGGATACGAGTATCTCCTTTCCGATTCATTATTCCTTATTTACCGCATCCATCGTTCCCTCACACAGACGAATTTACACAGATATTGCGTCGCTATGAAATACTATGGGTTCTATGACATCTCCTTCTAAATCGAGTAACGTTTCGATGGAATCGACAGGATTTTCTTTTGGGATACGAGTAACTCCTTTCCGATGCACTAATCCTTCTTTACAGCACCCCTCGCTCAATCGCATTGTCGATTAAGCACAGAAACTGCGTCGCTATGAAATACGATGTTGTCTACGACATCTCCTTCTAAATCGAGTAACTTTTCTATGGAAATGACAAGATTTTCTTTTGGTATATGAGTATCTAATTTCCGATGCACTGTTCCTTCTTTACTGCATCCATCGCGCCCTCACATTGACGAATTAACACAGAAATTGCGTCGCTATGAAATACTATAGGTTCTGTGTCTTCTGCTTCTAAATCGAGTCACGTTTCTATGGAAATGACAGTATTTTATTTTGGGATACGACTATCTCCATTCCGATGCACTATTCCTTCTTTATTGCATCCCTCGCTCCCTCACATTGACGAATTAATACAGAAATTACGACGATATGAAATACTATGAGTTCTACAACTTCTCCTTCAATATCGTGTAACGATTCTATAGAAACAACAGGATTTTCTTTTGGGATACGACTATCTCCTTTCCGATGCACTATTCCTTCTTTACTGCATCAGTCGCTCCCTCACATTATCGAATAAACACAGAAATTGTGTCACCATGACATACTATGGGTTCTATGACTTCTCCTTCTAAATCGAGTAACTTTTCTATGGAAACGACAAGATTTTCTTTTGGTATATGAGTATCCCCTTTCCGATGCATTATTCCTTCTTTACTGCATCCATCCCTCCCTCACATTGACGAATTAACACAGAAATTGCGTCGATTTGAAATTCTGTGGGTTCTGTGTCTTCTGCTTCTAAATCGAGTTACGTTTCTATAAAAATGACAGTATTTTATTTTGGGATACGACTATCTCCTTTCCGACGCACTATTCCTTCTTTACTGCATCCCTTGCTCCCACACATTGACAAATTAACACAGAAATTGTGTCGCTATCAAATACAATGGGTTTTATGCCTTCCCCTTCCAAATCAAGAAACGTTCTATGGAACGACAGGAATTTCTATTGGGATACGAGCATCTCAGTTCCGATGCACTATTCCTTTTTTACTGCATCCCTCGCTCCCTCGCATTGACGAATTAACACAGCAATTTCGTCGCTATGAAATACCATGTGTTCCATGACTTCTGCTTCTAAATCGAGTAATGTTTCCATGGAAAAGACAGGATTTTTTTTGGGATACGAGTAACAGATTTCCGAGCCACTATTCCAGTCTTACTGCATCCCTCGCTCCCTCACATTGACGAAATAACACAGAGTTGCGTCGCAATGAAATACTATGGGTTCAATGACATCTGCTTCTAAATCGAGTAACGTTTCTATGGAATCAACAGGTTTTCTTTTGGGATACGAGTATCTCCTTTCCGATGCACTATTCCTTATTTACTGCATCCCTCGCTCCCTCACACAGTTGCATTAACACAGATATTGCGTCGCTATGAAATACGATGGGTTCAATGACATCTCCTTCTAAATCGAGTAACGTTTCTATGGAATCGACAGGATTTCCTTTTGGGATACGAGTATCTCCTTTCCGATGCACTATTCCTTCTTTACTGCATCCCTCGCTGCCTCACATTGACGAATTAACACAGAAACTGCGTCGCTATGAAATACTATGGGTTCTGTGACTTCTCCTTCTCAATCGAGTAACGTTTCTATGGAAACGACAGGATTTTCTTTTGGGATACGAGTATCTCCTTTCCGATGCACTATTCCTTCATTACTGCATCCCTCGCTCCCTCACTTTGACGAATGAGCACAGAAATTGCGACGCTATGAAATATTATGGGTTCTATGACTTCTCCTACTAAATCGAGTTACGTTTCTGTGCAAACGATTGGATTTTGTTTTGGGATACGAGTTTCTCCATTCGATGAACTACTCCTTCTTTACTGCATCCCTCGCTCCCTCACATTGACGAAGTAACACACATATTGCGTCGCTATGAAGTACTATGTGTTCTATGACTTCTCCTTCTAAATCGAGTAACGTTTCTATGGAAACGACAGGATTTTCTTTTGGGATTCGAGTATCTCCTTTCCGAGGCACTATTCCTTCTTTAATGCATCCCTCGCTCCCTCTCATTGACGAATTAACACAGAAATTGCGTCGCTCTGAAGTACTGTGTGTTCTATGACTTCTCCTTCTAAATCGAGTAACGTTTCTATGGAAACGACAGGATTTTCTTTTGGGATACGAGTATCTCCTTTACGATGCACTATTCCTTCTGTACTGCATCCCCTGCTCCCTCACATTGATGAATTAACACAGAATTTGCGTCGCTGTGAAATCCTATGGGTTCTATGACTTCTCCATCTATATCGAGTAACGTTTGTATGGAAACTATAGGAATTTCTTTTAGGATTAGACTATCTCCTTTAAGAGGCACTATTCCCTCTTTACTGCATTCCTTGCTCCCTCACTTTGACGAATTAACAATGAAATTGCGTCCCTATGAAATACTATGTGTTCTATGACTTCTCCTTCTAAATCGAGTAACGTTTCTATGGAAACGAAAGGATTTTCTTTTGGGATACGACTATCTCCTTCCGATGCACTATTCCTTTTTTACTGCATCCCTCGCTCCCTCACATTGACGAATTAACACAGAAATTGCGTCGCTATGAAATACTATTGGTTCTGTGTCATCTCCTTCTAAATCGGGTAACTTTTCTATGGAAACAACAGGATTTTCTTTTGGGATACGACTATCTAATTTCCGACGCACTATTCCTTTTTTACTGCAACCCTCGCTCCCTCACATTGACGAATTAAAACAGAAATTGCGTCGCTATGAAAAAATATGGGTTCTATGAATTCTCATTCTAAATCGAGTAACATTTATATGGAAACGATAGGATTTCCTATTGGTATACGAGTATCTCCTTTCTGATGCACTATTCCTTCCTTACTGCATTCCTGGCTCTCTCACACTGACGACTTATCACAGAAATGGCGACGCTATGGAATACTATGTGTTCTATGACTTCTCCATCTAAATCGAGTAACGTTTCAATGGAAAAGACGGGATTTTCATATGGGATACGAGTATCTACTTTCCGATGCACTATTCCTTCTTTACTGCATCCCTCGCTCCCTCACATTGACGAATTAACACAGAAATTGCGTCGCTATGAAATACTATGGGTTCTATGACTTCTCGTTCTAAATCGAAAACGTTTCTATGGAGACGACAGGATTTTCTTTTGGTTTACGAGAATCTCCTTTCCGATGCACTATTCCTTCTTTACTGCATACCTGCCTCCATCACATTGGCGAATTAACATAGAAGTTGCGACGCTACGGAATACTATGTGTTCTATGACTTCTTCTTCTATATCAAGTAACGTTTCTATGGAAACGAAAGGATTTTTTTTTTTTTTTTTTTTGGGTTCGAGTATCACCTATCCGATGCACTAATCCTTCCTTTCTGCATCCCTCGCTCCCTCACATTGACGAATTAACACAGAAATTGCGTCGCTATGAAATACTATGCGTTCTATGACTTCTCCTTCTAAATCGAGTAACGTTTCTATGGAAACGATAAGATTTTCTTTTGGGATACGAGTATCTCCTTTCCGATGCACTATTAGTTCTTTACTGCATCCCTGGCTCCCTCACATTGACGAATTAACACAGAAATTGCGTCGCTATGGGATACAATGTGTTCAATGACTTCTCCTTCTAAATCGAGTAACGTTTCTGTGGAAACGACAGGATTTTCTTTTGGTATACGAGTATCTCCTTTCCGATGCACTATTCCTTCTTTACTGCATCCCTCGCTCCCTCACATTGACGTATAAGCACAGAAATTGCGTCGCTATGAAATACTGTGGGTTCTATGACTTCTCCTTTTAAAGCGTGTAACGTTTCAATCGAAACGAACGGTTTTTCTTTTGGGATACGAGTATCTCCTTTCCGATGCACTATTCCTTCTTTACTGCATCCCTCGCTCCCTCACATTGACGAATTAACACAGAAATTGCGTCGATATGAAATACTATGGGTTCTATGACTTCTCCTTCTAAATCGAGTAACTTTTCTATGTAAACGACAGGAATTCCTTTTGCGATACGACTATCTCCTTTCCGATGCACTATTCCTTCTTTACGGAGTCTTTCGCTCCATCACATTGACGAATTAACACAGAAATTGCGTCGCCTTGAAATACTATGCGTTCTATGACATCTCCTTCTTATTCGAGCAACGTTGCTATTGAAACGACAGGATATTCTTTTTGTATACGAGCATCTAATTTCCGATGCACTATTCCTTCATTACTGCATCCCTGGCTCCCTCACATTGACGAATTAACACTGAATTGGCGTCGCCATGTAATGCTATGTGTTCTATGACTTCTCCTTCTAAATCGAGTAACGTGTCTATGGAAACGAAAGGATTTTTTTTTTTTTTTTGTTCGAGTATTACCTTTCCGATGAACTATTCCTTCTTTTCTGCATCCCTCGCTCCCTCACATTGACGAATTAACACAGAAATTGCGTCGCTATGGGATACAATGTGTTCAATGACTTCTCCTTCTAAATCGAGTAACGTTTCTATGGAAATGAGTGGATTTTTTTTTGGGATGCGAGTACCTCCTTCCCGATGCAATATTCCTTCTTTCCTGTATCCCTCGCACCCTCACATTGACGTATAAGCACAGAAATTGCGTCGCTATGAAATACTGTGGGTTCTATGACTTCTCCTTTTAAAGCGTGTAACGTTTCAATCGAAACGAACGGTTTTTCTTTTGGGATACGAGTATCTCCTTTCCGATGCACTATTCCTTCTTTACTGCATCCCTCGCTCCCTCACATTGACGAATTAACACAGAAATTGCGTCGATATGAAATACTATGGGTTCTATGACTTCTCCTTCTAAATCGAGTAACTTTTCTATGTAAACGACAGGATTTCCTTTTGCGATACGACTATCTCCTTTCCGATGCACTATTCCTTCTTTACGGAGTCTTTCGCTCCATCACATTGACGAATTAACACAGAAATTGCGTCGCCTTGAAATACTATGCGTTCTATGACATCTCCTTCTTAATCGAGTAACGTTGCGATTGAAACGACAGGATATTCTTTTTGGATACGAGCATCTAATTTCCGATGCACTATTCCTTCATTACTGCATCCCTGGCTCCCTCACATTGACGAATTAACACTGAATTTGCGTCGCCATGTAATGCTATGTGTTCTATGACTTCTCCTTCTAAATCGAGTAACGTGTCTATGGAAACGAAAGGATTTTCTTTTGGGATACGAATATCTCCTTTCCGGTGCACTATTCCTTCTTTACTGCATCCCGCACTCCTTCACATTGACGAATTAACACAGAAATTGCGTCGCTATGAAATCCTATGGGTTCTATATCTTCTCCTTCTATATTGAGTAACGTTTCTATGGAAGCTATAGGAATTTCTTTTAGGATTAGACTATCTCCTATCCGAGGCACTATTCCTTCTTTACTGCATGCTTTGCTCCCTCACATTGACGAATTAACAATGAAATTGCGTCGCTATGGAATACTATTGGTTCTATGGCATCTCCTTCTAAATCGGGTAACGTTTCTATGGCAACAACAGGTTTTCTTATGGGATACGACCTTCTCCTTTCCGATGCACTATCCCTTCTTTACTGCATCCCTCGCTCCCTCACATTGCCGAATTAACACAGAAATTGCGTCGCTATGAAAAACTATGGTTTCTATGACTTCTCCTTCTAAATCGAATAACGTTTCTATCGAAACGACAGGATTTTCTTTTGGGATACGATTATCTTCTCTCCGATGCACTATTCCTTCTTTACTGCATCCCTCGCTCCCTCACTTTGACGAATTAACACAGAAATTGCGTCGCTATGAAATACTATTGGTTCTATGACATCTCCTTCTAAATCGAGTGACGTTTCTATGGAAACGACACGATTTTCTTTTGGAATACGACTATCTCCTTTCCGATGCACTATTCCTTCTTTACTGCATCCGTCGTTCAATCACATTCACGAATTAACACACAAATTGCGTCGCTATCAAATACTATGTGTTTTATGCCTTCTCCTTCCTAATCGAGTAAAGTTCTGTGGAAACGATAGGAATATCTATTGGGATACGAGTATTTCAATTCCGACGCACTATTCCTTTTTTACTGCATCCCTCGCCCCCTTGCAATGACGAATTAACACAGAAATTTCGCCGCTAAGTAATACCAGGTGTTCTATGAATTCTGCTTCTTAATCGAGTAATGTTTCTATGGAAACGACAAGATTTTTTTTGACATACGAGTAACAGCTTTCCGAGCCACTATTCCAGTCTTACTGCATCCCTCGCTCCCTCACATTGACGAATTGACACAGATATTGCGTCGCAATGAAATACTATGGGTTCAATGACATCTCCTTCTAAATCGAGTAACATTTCTATGGAAACGACAGGATTTTCTTTTGGGATACGACTATCTCCTTTCCGATGCACTGTTCCTTCTTTACTGCATCCCTGTATCCCTCACATTGACGAATTAACACAGAAATTGCGTCGCTATGTGGTACTATGGGTTCTATGACTTCTCCTTCTAAATCGAGTAACGTTTCTATGGAAACGACAGGATTTTCTTTTCGGATACGAGTATCTCCTTTCCGATGCACTATTCCTCCATTACTGCATCCCTCGCTCCCTCACATTGACGAATAAGCACAGAAATTACGTCGCTATGAAATACTGTGGGTTCTATGACTTCTCCTTCTAAATCGAGTAACGTTTCTGTGCAAACGATAGGATTTTGTTTTGGGATACGAGTATCTCCATTCGATGAATTACTCCTTCCTTACTGTATCCCTCGCTCCCTCACATTGACGTATAAGCACAGAAATTGCGTCGCTATGAAATACTATTGTTTCTATGACATCTCCTTCTAAATCGAGTAACGTTTCTATGTCAACGACAGGATCTTCTTTTGGGATACGACCATTTCCTTTCCGATGCACTATTCCTTCTGTACTGCATCCCTTGCTCCCTCACATTGACGAAGTAACTCACAAACTGCGTCGCTATGAATTACTACGGGTTCTATGACTTCTCCTTCCAAATCGAGTAACGTTCTATGGAAACTACAGGAATTTCTATTGGGATACGAGCATCTCAATTCCGATGCACTATTCCTTTTTTACTGCATCCCTTGCTCCCTCACATTGACGAATTAACACAGAAATTGCGTCGCTATCAAATACTATGGGTTTTATGCCTTCTCCTTCAAAATCGAGTAACGTTCTATGGAAACGACAGGAATTTCTATTGGGATACGAGCATCTCAATTCCGATGCACTATTCCTTTTTTACTGCATCCCTCGCTCCCTCGCATTGACGAATTAACACAGAAATTTCGTCGCTATGAAATTCCATGTGTTCTATGACTTCTGCTTCTAAATCGAGTTTTGTTTCCATGGAAACGACAGGTTTTTTTTTGGGGGGGATACGAGTAACAGCTTTCCGAGCCACTATTCCAGTCTTACTGCATCCCTCGCTCCCTCACATTGACGTATTAACACAGATATTGCGGCGCAATGAAATACTATGGGTTAAATGACATCTCCTTCTAAATTGTGTAACGTTTCTATGGAAGCGACAGGATTTTCTTCTGGAATACGACTATCTCCTTAACGATGCACTATTCCTTCTTTACTGCATCCGTCGTTTCCTCACATTCACGAATTAACACAGAAATTGCGTCGCTATCAAATACTATGGGTTTTATGCTTCTCCTTCTAAATCGAGTAACGTTCTGTGGAAACGATAGGAATTTCTATTGGGATACGAGTATCTCAATTCCGATGCACTATTCCTTTATTTACTGCATCCCTCGCAAATGTAAGGATGTAGAGGCCTATCTCACTAGGGGTAAGATAGTTACCGCCTACAGGAAAATTAAAGAGACCTTTGGAGATAAGAGAACGACTTGTATGAATATCAAGAACTCAGATGGAAACCCAGTTCTAAGCAAAGAAGGGAAAGCAGAAAGGTGAAAGGAGTATATAGAGGGGCTATACAAGGGCGATGTACTTGAGGACAATATTATGGAAATGGAAGAGGATTTAGATGAAGATGAAATGGGAGATACGATACTGCGTGAAGAGTTTGACAGAGCACTGAAAGACCTGAGTCGAAACAAGGCCCCCGGAGTAGACAATAATCCATTGGAACTATTGACGGCCGTGGGAGTGCCAGTCCTGACAAAACTCTACCATCTGGTGAGCAAGATGTATGAAACAGGCGAAATACCCTCAGACTTCAAGAAGAATATAATAATTCCAATCCCAAAGAAAGCAGGTGTTGACAGATGTGAAAATTACCGAACTATCAGCTTAATAATTCACAGCTGCAAAATACTAACACGAATTCTTTACAGACGAATGGAAAAACTAGTAGAAGCCAACCTCGGGGAAGATCAGTTTGGATTCCGTAGAAACACAGGAACATGTGAGGCAATACTGACCTTACGACTTATCTTAGAAGAAAGATTAAGGAAAGGCAAACCAACGTTTATAGCATTTGTAGACTTAGAGAAAGCTTTTGACAATGTTGACTGGAATACTCTATTTCAAATTCTAAAGGTGGCAGGGGTAAAATACAGGGAGCGAAAGGCTATTTACGATTTGTACAGAAACCAGATGGCAGTTATAAGAGTTGAGGGACATGAAAGGGAAGCAGTGGTTGGGAAGGGAGTAAGACAGGGTTGTAGCCTCTCCCCGATGTTGTTCAATATGTATATTGAGCAAGCAGTAAAGGAAACAAAAGAAAAATTAGGAGTAGGTATTAAAATTCATGGAGAAGAAATAAAAACGTTGAGGTTCGCCGATGACATTGTAATTCTGTCAGAGACAGCAAAGGACTTGGAAGAGCAGTTGAATGGAATGGAAAGTGTCTTGAAAGGAGGATATAAGATGAACATCAACAAAAGCAAAACAAGGATAATGGAATGTAGTCTAATTAAGTCGTGTGACGCTGAGGGAATTAGATTAGGAAATGAGGCACTTAAAGTAGTAAAGGAGTTTTGCTATTTGGGGAGCAAAATAACTGATGATGGTCGAAGTAGAGAGGATATAAAATGTGGGCTGGCAATGGCAAGGAAATCGTTTCTGAAGAAGAGAAATTTGTTAACATCCAGTATTGATTTAAGTGTCAGGAAGTCATTTCTGAAAGTATTCGTATGGAGTGTAGCCATGTATGGAAGTGATACATGTACGATAAATAGTTTGGAAAAGAAGACAATAGAAGCTTTCGAAATGTGGTGCTACAGCAGAATGCTGAAGATTAGATGGGTAGATCACATAACTACTGAGGAAGTATTGAATAGGACTGGGGAGAAGAGAAGTTTGTAGGACAACTTGACCAAGAGAAAAGGGATCGGTTGGTAGGACATGTTCTGAGGCATCAAGGGATCACCAATTTAGTATTGGAGGGCAGCGTGGGGGGTAAAATTCGTAGAGGGAGACCAAGAGATGAATACACTAAGCAGATTCAGAAGGATGTAGGTTGCAGTAGGTACTGGGAGATGAAAAAGCTTGCACAGGATAGAGTACCATGGAGAGCTGCATCAAACCAGTCTCAGGACTGAAGACCACAACAACAACAACATGAAATACTATGGGTTCTATGACCTCTCCTTCTAAATCGAGTAACGTTTCTATGCAAACGACAGGATTTTCTTTTGGGATACGAGTATCTCCATTCGATACACTATTCCTTCTTTACTGCATCCCTCGCTCCCTCAAGTTGACGCATAAGCACAGAAATTGCTTCGCTATGAAATACCATGGGTTCTATGACCTCTCCTTCTAAATCGAGTAACGTTTCTAACGATACGACGAGATTTTCTTTTGGCATACGAGTATCTCCTTCCCGATGCGCTACTCCTTCTTTACTCCATCCCTCGCTCCCTCACATTGACGAATTAATTCAGAAATTGCGTCGCTATGAAATACTATTGGTTCTGTGACTTCTCCTTCTAAATCGAGTAACGTTTCTATGGAAACGACAGGATTTTCTTTTGGGATACATCTACTTCCGATGCACTATTTCTTGTTTACTGCATCCCTCGCTCCTTCCCATTGACGATTTAACACAGAAATTGCGTTGCTATGAAATGCTATGGGTTCTATGACTTCTCCATCTAAATGGAGTAACGTGTCTATGGAAACGCAAGGATTTTCTGTTGGGAAACGAGTATCTCCTTTCCGATGCACTATTCCTTCTTTACTGCATCCCTCGCTCCCTCACATTGACGAATTAACACAGAAATTGCGTCGCTATGAAATACTATTGGTTCTGTGATTTCTCCTTCTAAATCGAGTAACCTTTCTAAGGAAACGACAGGATTTTCTTTTGGGATACATATCTTTCCGATGCACTATTCCTTCTTTACTACATCCCTCGATCCCTCAGATTGACGAATAAGCACAGAAATAGCGTCGCTATGAAATACTATGGGTTCTATGACCTCTCCTCCTAAATCGAGTAACGTTTCTATGGATACGACAAGATTATCTTTTGGGATACGAGTATCGCCTTTCCGAAGCACTATTCCGTCTTTACTACAGTCCTGGCTCCCTCATATTGACGAATTAACTCAGAAATAGCGTCGATATGGCATACTATGAGTTCTATGACTTCTCCTTCTAAAACAAGTAACGTTTCTACGGGAACGACAATTTTTTCTTTTGGGATACGAGCAACTCTTTTCCGATGCACAATTCCTTCTTTACTGCATCCCTCGCTCCATCACATCGCCGAATAAACACAGAAATTGCGTCACTATGAAATACTATGGGTTCTATAACTTCTACTTCTAAATCGAGTAACGTTTCCATGGACACGACAGGATTTTCTTTTGGGATACGAGTATCTCCTTTCCGAAGCACTATTCCTTCTGTACTGCATCCCTCGCTCCCTCACATTGACGAATTAACACAGAATTTGGGTCGCTATGGAATATTACGGGTTCTACGACTTCTCCTTCTAAATCGAGTAACGGTTCTATGGGTACTACAGGATTTTCTTTTGGGATACGACTATCGCCTTTCCGATGCACTATTCCTTTTTTACTGCATTCCTCGCTCACTCACATTGTCGAATTAACAAAGAAATTGCGCTACTATCAAATTCTATGGGTTCTATGACTTCTTCTTCTAAATCGAGTAACGTTTCTATGGAAACAACACGATTTTCTTTTGGGATACGACATCTCCTTTCCGATGCACTATTCCTTCTTTACGGCATTATTCGCTCCCTCACATTGAAGAATACGAATGAACACAGAAATTGCGTCGCTATGAAACACTATGGGTTCTATGACTTCTCCTTCTAAATCGAGTAATGTTTCTATATAATCGACAGTGTTTTCTCTTGGGATACGCGTATCTCCTTTCCGATGCACTATTCCTTCTTTACTGCATCCCTCGCTCCCTCACATGACGAATAAGCACAGAAATTGCGTCGCTATGAGATACTATGTGTTCTATGACTTCTCCTACTAAATCGAGTAACGTTGCTATGGTAACGACAGCATTTTCTTTAGGGATACGACCATCTCCTTTCCGATGCACTATTCCTTCTGTACTGCATCCCTCGCTCCCTCACATTGGCGAAGTAACAAACAAATTGCCTCGCTATGACATACTATGGGTTCTATGACTTGTCCTTCTAAATCGAGTAACATTTCTATTAAAACGACAAGATTTTCTTTTGGGTTACGACTAACTTCTTTCCGATGCACTGTTCCTTCTTTACTGCATCCCTGGCACCCTCACATTGGCGAATTAACGCAGAAATTGTGTCGCTATGGAATGCTATGGGTTCTATGACTTCTCCTTCTAAATCAAGTAACGTTTCAATTGAAACGACAGGATCTTCTTTTTGGATACGAGTATCTCCTTTCCGATGAACTATTCCTTCTTTACTGTATCCCTCGCTCCCTCACATTGACGAATTAACACAGAAATTACGTCTCTGTGATATACTATCAGTTCTATGACCTCTCCTTCTAAATCGTGTAATGTCTATATGGAAACGACAGGATTTTCTTTAGGGATACGAGTATCTCCTTTCCGATGTACTATACCTTCTTTACTACAACCCTCGCTCCCTCTCATTGACGAATTAACACAGAAAATGCGTCGCTATGAAATACTATGGGTTCTATGACTACTCCTTCTTAATCGGGTTACGTCTCTATGGAAACGAAAGGATTTTCTCTTTGGATACGAGTAAGTCCTTTCCGATGCACTATTCCTTCTTTACTGCATCCCTCGCTCCCTCACATTGACGAATTAACACAGAAATTGCGTCGCTATGGAATACTATGGGTTCTATGTCTTCACCTTCTAAATCTAGTAACGTTTCTATGGAAACGAAACGATTTTCTTTTGGGATACGAGTATCTCCTTTCCGATGCACTATTCGTTCCTGACTGCATCCCTCGCTCCCTCACATTGACGATTTAACACAGAATTTGCGTCGCTATGAAATACTATGGGTTCTATGACATCTCCTTCCTACTCGAGTAACGTTTCTATGGAGACGACAGAAATTTCTTTTGGGATTCGACTATCCCCTTTCCGATGCACTGTTCCATCTTTACTGCATCCCTGGCATCCTCACTTTGACGAATTAACACAGAAATTGCGTCGCTATGGATTACTATAGGTTCTATGTCTTCATCTTCTAAATGTAGTAACGTTTCTATGGAAACGAAAGGATTTTCATTTAAGATACGAGTATCTCATTTCCGATGCACCATTCCTTCTTTACTGTATCCCTCGCTCCCTCACAGTGACAAATTAACACAGAAATTGCGTCGATATGAAATACTAATTGTTCTATGACTTCTCCTTCAAAATAGTGTACCGTTTCTATGGAATCGCAAGGAATTTCTTTGGGATACGAGTATCTCCTTTCCGATGCACTATTCTTTCTTTACTGCATCCCTCGCTCCCTCAAAATGACTAATAAGCCCAGAAATTGCGTCGCTATGAAATACTATGGGTTCTATGACCTCTCCTTCTAAATCGAGTAACGTTTCTATGGATACGTCAGGATTTTCTTTTGGGATAGGATTATCTCCTTTCCGATGCACTATTCCTTCTTTACTGAATCCCTCGCTCCCTCACATTGACGAATTAACACAGACATTGCGTCGCTATGAAATACTATGGGTTCTGTGACTTCTCCTTCTAAATCGAGTAACGTTTCAATGGTTACGATAGGATTTTCTTTTGGGATACATCTCCTTCCAATGCGCTATTCCTTCTTTACTGCATCCCTCGCTCCCTCACATTGACGAAGTAACACACAAATTGCGTCGCTATGAAATACTATGGCTTCTATGACTCATCCTTCTAAATCGAGTAACGTTTCTATTGAAACGACAGGATTTTCTTTGGGTTACAAGTATCTCCTTTTCGATGCACTATTCCATCTTTACTGCATCCCTCGCCCCCTCTTTGACGTATTAATACAGAAATTGCGTCGCTATGGAATACTATAGTTTCTATGCCTTCACCTTCCAAATCTAGTAACGTTTCTATGGAAACGAAAGGATTTTCATTTGGGATACGAGTACCTCATTTCCGATGCACCATTCCTTCTTTACTGCATCCCTCGCTCCCTCACAGTGACGAATTGACACAGAAATTGCGTCGCTATGAAATACTAATTGTTCTATGACTTCTCCTTCTAAATAGAGTACCGTTTCTATGGAATCGCAAGAATTTTCTTTGGGATACGAGTATCTCCTTTCCGATGCACTATTCTTTCTTTACTGCATCCCTCGCCGCCTCACATTGACGAATAAGCACAGAAATTGCGTCGCTATGAAGTACTATGGGTTCTATGTCTTCACCTTCTAAATCGAGTAACGTTTCTATGGAAACGACAGGATTTTCTTTTGGGATACGAGTATTTCCTTTCCGATGCACTATTCCTTCTTTACTGCAACGATCGCTCCCTCAAAATGACGAATAAGCCCAGAAATTGCGTCGCTATGAATTACTATGGGTTCTATGACCTCTCCCTCTAAATCGAGTAACGTTTCTATGGATACGGCTGGATTTTCTTTTGGGATAGGAGTATCTCCTTTCCGATGCACTATTCCTTCTTTACTGCATCCCTGGTTCCCTCACATTGACGAACTAAAACAGAAATTGCGATGCTATGGAATTCTATGTGTTCTATGACTTCTCCTTCTAAAACGAGTTACGTTTCAATGGAAACGACAGGATTTTCTATTGGGATACGTGTATCTCCTTTCCGATGCTCTATACCTTCTTAGCTGCATCCCTCGCTCCCTCTCATTGACGAAATAACACAGAAATTGCGTCGCTATGAAATACTGTGAGTTCTACAACATCTCCTTCTAAATCGAGTAACGTTTCTATGGAAATGGCAGGATTTTCTTTTGGATACATCTCCTTCCAATGCGCTATTCCTTCTTTACTGCATCCCTCGCTCCCCCACATTGATGAAGTAACACACAAATTGCGTCGCTATGAAATACTATGGCTTCAATGACTTATCCTTCTAAATCGAGTAACGTTTCTATTGAAACGACACGATTTTCTTTGGGTTACAAGTATCTCCTTTCCGATGCACTATTCCATCTTTACTGCATCCCTCGCCCCCTCACTTTGACGAATTAATACAGACATTGCGTCGCTATGGAATACTATAGATTCTATGCTTTCACCTTCTAAATCTAGTAACGTGTCTATGGAAACGACAGGATTCACATTTGGGATACGAGTACCTCATTTCCGATGCACCATTCCTTCTTTACTGCATCCCTCGCTCCCTCACAGTGACGAATTAACACAGAAATTGCGTCGCTATGAAATACTATGGGTTCTACGACCTCTCCTTCTAAATTGAGTAACGTTTCTATGGATACGACAGGATTTTCTTTTGGGATAGGAGTATCTCCTTTCCGATGCACTATTCCTTCTTTACTGCATCCCTCGCTCCCTCACATTGACGAATTAACACAGAAATTGCGTCGCTATGAAATACTATGGGTTCTGTGACTTCTATTTCTAAATCGAGTAAGGTTTCTATGGAAACGACAGGATTTTATTTGGCATACATCTCCTACCGATGCGCTATTCCTTGTTTACTGCATCCCTCGCTCCCTCACATTGACGAAGTAACACACAAATTGCGTCGCTATGAAATACTATGTCTTCTATGACTTATCCTTCTAAATCGAGTAACGTTTATATTGAAACGACAGGATTCTCTTTTGGGTTACAAGTATCTCCTTTCCGTTGCACTATTCCTTCTTTACTGCATTCCTGGCTCCCTCACATTGACGAATTAACACAGAAATTGCGACGCTATGGAATACTATGTGTTCTATGACTTCTCCTTCAAATACAAGTTACTTTTCAATGGAAACGACAGGATTTTCTTTTGGGATAATAGTATTCCCTTTCCGATGTACTATTCCTTCTATAGAGCATCCCTCGCTCCCGCACATTGTCGAATTAACACAGAAAATGCGTCGCTATGAAATACTATGGGTTCTACGACCTCTCTTTCTAAATTGAGTAACGTTTCTATGGATACGACAGGATTTTCTTTTGGGATAGGAGTATCTCCTTTCCGATGCACTATTCCTTCTCTACTGCAGCCCTCGCTCAATTCACATTGACGAAATAACACAGAAATTGCGTCGCTATGGAATACTATGGGTTCTATGACTTTTCCTGTTAAATCGCATAACGTTTCTATGGAGACGATAGGATTTTCTTTTGCTGTTCGACTATCTAGTTTCCGATGCACTACTCCTTCCATACCGCATCCTTCGCTCCATCACATTGACGAATAAACACAGAAATTGCGTCGCTGTGGAATACTATGGGTTCTATGTCTTCACATTCTAAATCGAGTAACTGTTCTATGGAAACGACAGGATTTTCTTTTGGGTTACGAGTATCTCCTTTCCGATGCACTATTCCATCTTTACTGCATCCCTCGCTCCCTGAAATTGACGAATAAGCCCAGAAATTGCGTCGCTGTGAAATACTATGTGCTCTACGTCCTCTCCTTCTAAATCGAGTAACGTTTCTATGGAATCGACGAGATTTTTTTTTTTTTGGATACGAGTATCTTCTTTCCGATGCACTATTCCTACTTTACTGCATCCCTCGCTTCCTCACATTGACGAATTAACACAGATATAGCGTCGCCATGTAATACTGTGGGTTCCATGACTACTCCTAAATCGAGAAACATTTCGATGGAAACGACAGGATTTTCTTTTGGGATACGAGTATCTCTTTTCCGATGCACTATTCCTTCCTTACTGCATCCCTCGTTCCTTCACATTGACGATTCAAGACAGAAATTGCGTCGCTATGAAATACTATGGGTTCTATGACATCTCCTTCCAACTCGAGTAACGTTTCTATGGAGGCGACAGAATTTTCTTTTGGGATTCGACTATCCATTTTCCAGTGCTCTATTCCATCTTAAGTGCATCCCTCGCTCCCTCACATTGACGAATTAACACAGAAATAGCGTCGCTATGGAATACTATGCGTTCTATGTCTTCACCTTCTAAATCGAGAAACGTTTCTATGAAAACGACAGGATTTTCTTTTGGGATATGAGTATCTCCTTTCCGATGCACTATTCCTTCTCTATTGCATCCCTCGCTCCCTCACATCGACGAATTAACACAGAAAATGCGACGCGATGGAATACTATGGGTTCTATGACTCCTCTTACTAAATCGAGTATCGTTTCGATGGAAACGACAACATTTTCGTTTGGGATACGAGTATCTGCTTTCCGATGCACTATTCCCTCTTTACTGCATCCCTCGGTACCTCACATGGACGAATTAACACAGAAATTGCGTCTCTATTTAACACTATGTGTTCTATGACTTCTCCTTCTAAATCGAGTAACGTTTCAATGGAAACCACGGGATTTTCATTTTGGATCCGAGTATCTCCTTTCCGATGCACTATTAGTTCTTTACTGCATTCCTCGCTTCCCCACGTTGACGAATTAACACGGAAATTGCGTCGCTATGGAATACTATGGGTTCTATGACTTCTCCTTCTAAATCGAGTAACGTTTCTATGGAAACGACAGGATGTTCTTTTGGGAAACGAGTATCTCCTTTCCGATGCAGTATTCTTTCTTTACTGCATCCCTCGCTCCCTCACATTGACGAATTGGCACTGAAATTGCGCCGCTGTGAAGTACTATGGGTTCTATGACTTCTCCTTCTAAATCGAGTAACGTTTCTATGGAGACGACAGGATTTTCTTTTGGGATACGAGTATCTCCTTTCCCATGCAGTATTCCTTCTTTACTACATCCCTCGCTCCCTCACATTGACGAATTAACACAGAAATGGCGTCGCTATGAAATACTATGTGTTATTTCACTTCTCCTTCAAAATCGGGTAACGATTCTATTTAAAGGCAAGGATGTTCTCTTGGGATACGAGTATCTCCCTTCCGATGCACTATTCCCTCTGTACTGCATCCATCGCTCCCTCACATTGACGAAGTAACTCACAAATTGCGTCGCTATGAAATACCATGGGTTCTATGGCTTCTCCTTCTAAATCGTGTAACGTTCCTATTGAAACGACAGGATTTTCTTTTGGGTTACGAGTATCTCCTTTCCGATGCACTATTCCTTCTTTACTGCATCCTTGGCTCCCTCACATTGACGAATTAACATAGACATTGCGTCGCTATGGAATACTATGTGTTCTATTACTTGTCCTTCTAAAACAAGTAACGTTTCTATGGAAACGACAGGATTCCATTTTGGGATACGAGTATCTCCTTTCCGATGCACTATTCCTTCTTTTCCCGCACCTCTCGCTCCATCACACTGACGAATTAACAAAGAAATTGCGTCGCTATGAAATACCATGGGTTCAACGATATCTCCTTCTAAATCGATTAACGTTTCTATGAAAACGACGAGATTTTCTTTTGGGATGCGAGTATCTCCTTTCCGATGCACTTGTCCTTCTTTACTGCATCCCTCACTCCATCGCATTGACGATTAAGCACAGAAATTGCGTCGCTATGAAATACTATGTGTTCTATCACCTATCCCTCTAAATCCAGTAACGTTTCTATGGAAACGACAGGATTTTATTTTGAGATACGAGTATCTTCTTTCCAATGCACAATTCCTTCTTTACTGCACACCTCGCTCCCTCACATTGACGAATTAACACAGAAATTGAGTCGCTATGATATACTATGGATTCTGTGACTTCTACAACTAAATCGAGTTACGTTGCTATGGAAACGACAGGATTTTCTTATGGGATACATCTCCTTCCGATGCACTATTCCTTGTTTACTGCATCCCTCGGCCCCTAACATTGACGAAGTAACTCACAAATTGCGTCGCTATGAAATACAATGGGTTCTATGACTTCTAAATCGAGTAACGTTTCTATTGAAATGAAAGGATTCGATTTTGGGATACGAGTATCTCCTTTCCGATGCACTAATCCTTCTTTACCGCACCCCTCGTTCCCTCACACTGACGAATTAACACAGAAAGAGCGTCGCTATGAAATACCTTGAGTTCTACGACATCTCCTTCTAAATCGATTAACGTTTCTATGAAAACGTCAAGATTTTCTTTTAGGATACGAGTATCTCCTTTCCGATGCACTTGCCTTTCTTTACTGCATCCCTGGCTCCCCCACATTGACGAATTAGCGCAGAAATTGCGTCGCTATGAAATACTATCGGTTCTATGACTTTTCCTTCTAAATCGAGTAACGTTTCTATGGAAACGACAGGATTTTCTTTTGGGATACGAGTATCTCCTTTCCGATGCACTATTCCTTCTTTACTATATCCCTCACTCCCTCACATTGACGAATAAGCACAGAAATTGCGTCGCTATGGAATACTATGTGTTCTATCACCTCTCCCTCTAAATCCAGTAACGTTTCTATGGAAACGCAGAATTTTCTTTTGAGATACGAGTATCTCCTTTCCAATGCACAATTCCTTCTTTACTGCACCCCTCGCTCCCTCACATTGCCGAATTAACACAGAAATTGCGTCGCTATGAAATACTATGGGTTCCATGACTTCTCCTTTTAAATCGACTAACGTTTCTCTGCAAACGACAGGATTTTCTATTGGGATACGACTATCTCCTTTCCGATGCAGTATTCCTTCTTTACTGCATCCCTGGCTCCTTCACATTGACGAATTAAGACAGATTTCTGTCGCTATGATATACCTTGGGTTCTATGACTTCTCCTGCTAAATCGAGTAACGTTTCTATGGAAACGACAGGATTTTCTTTCCGGTTACGACTGTCTGCATTCCGATGCACTATTACTTCTTTAGTGCATCCCTCGCTCCCTCACATTAACGATTAAACACAGTAATTGCGTCGCTATGAATTACTATGGGTTCCATGACTTCTCCTTCTAAATCGAGTAACGTTTCAATGGAAACGACAGGATTTTCTTTTGGGATACGAATATCTCCTTTCCGATGCACTATTCCTTCCTTACTGCTCCCCTCGCTCCCTCACATTGACGAATAAGCACAGAAATTGCGTCGCTATGAATTACTATGGGTTCCATGACTTCTCCTTCTAAATCGAATAACGTTTCAATGGAAACGACAGGATTTTCTTTTGGGATACGAGTATCTCCTTTCCGATGCACTATTCCTTCTTTACTGAATCCCTCGTTCCCTCACTTTGACGAATAAGCACAGAAATTGCGTCGCTATGGAATACTATGAGTTCCATGACTTCTCCTTCTAAATAGAGTAACGTTTCTATGGAATCGAAAGTATTTTCCCTTGGGATACAAGTATCTCGTTTCCGATGCACTGTTCCTTCCTTTACAGCATCCCTTGCTTCCTCACATTGACGAATTAACACAGAAATGGCGTCGCTATGATATACTATGCGTTAATGTACTTCTCCTTCAAAATCGAGCAACGTTTCTATGGAAACGACAGGATTTTCTTTTGGGATACGAGAATCTCCTTTCCGAACCACTATTCCTTGTGTACTTCATCCCTCGCCCCCTCACATTGACGAAGTAACTCTCAAATTGCGTCGCTATGAAATACTATGTGTTCTATGACCTCTCCTTCTAAATCGTGTAACGTTTCTACTAAAACGACAGGATTTTCTTTAGGGTTACGAGTATCTCCTTTCGGATGCACTATTCCACCTTTACTGCATCCCTGGCTCACTCACATTGACGAATTACCACAGAAATTGCGTCGCTATGAAATACTATGTGTCCTAGGACATCTCCTTCTAAATTGAGTAGCGTTTCAATTGAAACGACAGGAATTTCTATTGGATACGAGTATCTCCTTTCCGATGCGCTATTCCTTCTTTACTGCATTACTGGCTCCCTCACATTGCCAAATTAACTCAGATATTGCGTAGCTATGAAATACTGTGGGTTCCATGACTTCTCCTTCTAAATCGACTAACGTTTCTCTGCAAACGACAGGATTTTTTGTTGAGATACGAGTATCTCTTTCGGATGCACTATTCCTTCTTTACAGCATCCCTTGCTTCCTCACATTGGCGAATTAACACTGAAATGGCGTCAGTATGATATACTATGGGTTATTTCACTTCTCCTTCAAAATCGAGTAACGTTTCTATGGAAACGACAGGGTTTTCTTTTGGGATAAGAGTATTTTCTTTCCGATGCACTATTCCTTGTGTACTGCATCCTTCGCTCCCTCACATTGACGAAGTAACTCATAAATTGCGTCGCCATGAATTACTATGGGTTCTATATCCTCTCCTTTTAAATCGTGTAACGTTTCTACTGAAACGACAAGATTTTCTTTAGGGTTACGAGTATCTCCTCTCGGATGCACTATTCCGCCTTTACTGCATCCCTGGCTCCCTCACATTGACGAATTAACTCACAAATTCCGTCGCTATGAAATTCTTTAGGTTCTGTGACATCTCCTTCTAAATCTATTAACGTTTCAATGAAAACGACAGGATTTTATTTTGGGATACCAGTATCTCCTTTCCGATGCACTTGTCCTTCTTTACTGCATCCATGGCGACCTCACGTTGACGAATTAGCACAGAAATTGCGTCGCTATGATATACTATGGGTTCTATGACTTCTCCTTCTAATTCGAGTAACGTTTCTATGGAAACGACCGGATTTTCTTTTGGGATACGGTTACCTCCTTTCCGATGCACTATTCCTTCTTACTGCACCTCTCGCTCCCTCACATTGACGAACTACCACAGAAATTGCGTCGCTATGGAATACTATGCGTTCTATGACATGTCCTAAATCGAGTAACGTTTCAACTGAAACGACAGGATTTTCTTTTGGATACGAGTATCTCCCTTCCGATGCGCTATTCCTTCTATACTGCATCCCTCGCTCCCTCACATTGACGAATAAACAGATATTGTGCCGCATTGACATACTATGTGTTCTATGACATCTTGTTCTAAATCGAGTAACGTTTCAATTGAAACGACAGGATTTTCTTTTGGTTACGAGTATCTCGCTTCCGATGCGCTATTCCTTCCTTACTGCATCCCTCGCTCCCTCACATTGACGAATAAACAGATATTGCGTCGCATTGACATACTATGTGTTCTATGACATCTCCTTCCAAATTGAGGAACGTTCTATGGAAACGACCCGATTTTCTTTTGGGATACGGGTATCTCCTTTGCGATGCACTATTCCATCTTTACTGCATCCCTCGCTCCCTCACATTGAATATTAAACACAGATATTACGTCGCTATGAAATACTATGGTTTCCATGAATTCTCCTTCTAAATCGAGTAACGTTTCTATGGAAACGACAGTATTTACCTTTGGGATACGAGTATCTCCTTTCCGATGCACTATTCCTTGTTTACTGATTCCCTCGCTCCCTCACATTGACGAATTAACACAGCAATTGGGTAGCTATGAAATACTATGGGTTCTATGACATCACGTTCTAAATCTTGTAACGTTTCTACGAAAACGACAGGATTTTCCTTTGGGATAGGAGTATCTCCCTACCGATGTCCTATTCCATTTTTACTGTATCCCTCGCCCCCTCACACGACCGAATTAACACAGAAATTGCATCGCTATGGATTATTATGGGTTCTGCGACTTCTCCTTCTAAATCGGGTAACGATTCTATGGAAACGACAGGATTTTCTTTTGGGAAACGTGTATCTCCTTTCCGATGCACTATTCCTTCTTTACTGCATCCCTCGCTCCTTCGCATTGACGAGATAGCACAGAGATTGCGTCGCTATGAAGTACTATAGGTTCTTGACTTCTCCTTCTAAACCGACTAACGTTTCTCTGCAAACGACAGGATTCTCTGTGGGGATACGAGTATCTCCTTTTGGATGCACTATTCCTTCTATACAGCATCCGTTGCTTCCTCACAATGACGAATTAACACTGAAATGGCGTCAGTATGATATACTATGGGTTATTTCACTTCTCCTTCAAAATCGAGTAACGTTTCTATGGAAACGACAGGATTTTCTTTTGGGATAAGAGTATTTCCTTTCTGAAGCACTATTCCTTGTGTACTGCATCCCAGGCTCCATCACATTGACGAAGTAACTCACAAATTGCGTCGCTATGAAATGTATGGCTTCTATGACTTCTCCTTCTAAATCGTGTAACGTTTCTATTGAAACGACAGGATTTTCTTTTGGGTTACGAGGATCTCCTTTCCGATGCACTATTCCTCCTTTACTGCATCCCTGGCTCCCTCACATTGACGAATTAACACCGAAATTGCGTCGCTATGAAATACTAGTTGTTCCGTGACTTCTCCTTCTAAAACAAGTGACGTTTCTATGGAAACGACAGGATTCGATTTTGGGATACGAGTATCTCCTTTCCGATGCACTATTCCTTCTTTCCCGCACCCCTCGCTCACTCACACTGACGAATTAACACAGAAATTGCGTCCCTATGAAATACCATGGGTTCTACGACATCTCCTTCTAAATCGATTAACGTTTCTATGAAAACGACAAGATTTTCTTCAGGGATACGAGTGTCTCCTTTCCGATGCACTTGTCCTTCTTTACTGCATCCCTGGCTCCACCACATTGACGAATTAGCACAGAAATTTCGTCGCTATGAAACACTATGGGTTCTATGACTTCTCCTTCTAAATCGAGTAACGTTTCTATGGAAACGACAGGATTTTCTTTTGGCATACGAGTATCTCCTTTCCGATGCACTATTCCTTCTTTACTGCATCCCTCACTCCCTCACATTGACGAATAAGCACAGAAATTGAGTCGCTATGATATACTATGGATTCTGTGACTTCTACAACTAAATCGAGTTACGTTGCTATGGAAACGACAGGATTTTCTTATGGGATACATCTCCTTCCGATGCACTATTCCTTGTTTACTGCATCCCTCGCCATCTAACATTGACGAAGTAAATCACAAATTGCGTCGCTATGAAATACAATGGGTTCTATGACTTCTCCTTCTAAATCGAGTAACGTTTCTATTGAAATGTAAGGATTCGATTTTGGGATACGAGTATCTCCTTTCCGATGCACTAATCCTTCTTTACCGCACCCTACGCTCCCTCACACTGACGAATTAACACAGAAAGAGCGTCGCTATGAAATACCTTGAGTTCTACGACATCTCCTTCTAAATCGATTAACGTTTCTATGAAAACGTCAAGATTTTCTTTTAGGATACGAATATCTCCTTTCCGATGCACTTGTCTGTCTTTACTGCATCCCTGGCTCCCCCACATTGACGAATTAGCACAGAAATTGCGTCGCTATGAAATACTATGGGTTCTATGACTTTTCCATCTAAATCGAGTAACGTTTCTATGGAAACGACAGGATTTTCTTTTGGGATACGAGTATCTCCTTTCCGATGCGCTATTCCTTCTTTACTATATCCCTCACTCCCTCACATTGACGAATAAGCACAGAAATTGCGTCGATATGAAATACTATGGGTTCTATCACCTCTCCCTCTAAATCCAGTAACGTTTCTATGGAAACGCAGGATTTTCTTTTGAGATACGAGTATATCCTTTCCAATGCACAATTCCCTCTTTACTGAACCCCTCGCTTCCTCACATTGCCGAATTAACACAGAAATTGAGTCGCTATGATATACTATGGTTTCTGTGACTTCTACTTCTAAATCAAGTTACGTTGCTATGGAAACGACAGGATTTTCTTATGGGATACATCTCCTTCCGATGCACTATTCCTTGTTTACTGTATCCCTCGCCCCCTCACATTCACGAAGTAACTCACAAATTGCGTCGCTATGAAATACTAAGGGTTCTATGACTTCTCCTTCTAAATCGAGTAACGTTTCTATGGAAACGACTGGATTTTCTTTTGGGATACGGTTACCTCCTTTCCGATGCACTATTCCTTCTTATTGCACCTCTCGCTCCCTCACATTGACGAACTACCACAGAAATTGCGTCGCTATGGAATACTATGCGTTCTATGACATCTCCTTCTAAATCGAGTAACGTTTCAACTGAAACGACAGGATTTTCTTTTGGATACGAGTATCTCCCTTCCGATGCGCTATTCCTTCCTTACTGCATCCCTCGCTCCCTCACATTGACGAATAAACAGATATTGCGTCGCATTGACATACTATGTGTTCTATGACATCTCCTTCCAAATTGAGGAACGTTCTATGGAAACGACCCGATTTTCTTTTGGGATACGGGTATCTCCTTTCCGATGCACTATTCCATCTTTACTGCATCCCTTGCTCCCTCACATTAAATATTAAACACAGATATTACGTCGCTATGAAATACTATGGTTTCCATGAATTCTCCTTGTAAATCGAGTAACGTTTCTATGGAAACGACAGTATTTACCTTTGGGATACGAGTATCTCCTTTCCGATGAACTATTCCTTGTTTACTGATTCCCTCGCTCCCTCACATTGACGAATTAACACAGCAATTGGGTAGCTATGAAATACTATGGGTTCTATGACATCACGTTCTAAATCTTGTAACGTTTCTACGAAAACGACAGGATTTTCCGTTGGGATACGAGTATCTCCCTACCGATGTACTATTCCATTTTTACTGTATCCCTCGCCCCCTAACACGACCGAATTAACACAGAAATTGCGTCGCTATGGATTATTATGGGTTCTGCGACTTCTCCTTCTAAATCGGGTAACGATTCTATGGAAACGACAGGATTTTCTTTTGGGATACGGGTATCTCCTTTCCGATGCACTATTCCTTCTTTACTGCATCCCTCGCTCCTTCACATTGACGAGATAGCACAGAAATTGCGTCGCTATGAAATTCTGTGGGTTCCATAACTTCTCCTTCTAAACCGACTAATGTTTCTCTGCAAACGACAGGATTCTCTGTGGGGACACGAGTATCTCCTTTTGGATGCAGTATTCCTTCTATACAGCATCCGTTGCTTCCTCACAATGACGAATTAACACTGAAATGGCGTCAGTATGATATACTATGGGTTATTTCACTTCTCCTTCAAAATCGAGTAACGTTTCTATGGAAACGACAGGATTTTCTTTTGGGATAAGAGTATTTCCTTTCCGAAGCACTATTCCTTGTGTACTGCATCCCAGGCTCCATCACATTGACGAAGTAACTCACAAATTGCGTCGCTATGAAATGTATGGCTTCTATGACTTCTCCTTCTAAATCGTGTAACGTTTCTATTGAAACGACAGGATTTTCTTTTGGGTTACGAGGATCTCCTTTCCGATGCACTATTCCTCCTTTACTGCATCCCTGGCTCCCTCACATTAACGAATTAACACCGAAATTGCGTCGCTATGAAATACTAGTTGTTCCGTGACTTCTCCTTCTAAAACAAGTAACGTTTCTATGGAAACGACAGGATTCGATTTTGGGATACGAGTATCTCCTTTCCGATGCACTATTCCTTCTTTCCCGCACCCCTCGCTCCCTCACACTGACGAATTAACACAGAAATTGCGTCCCTATGAAATACCATGGGTTCTACGACATCTCCTTCTAAATCGATTAACGTTTCTATGAAAACGACAAGATTTTCTTCAGGGATACGAGTGTCTCCTTTCCGATGCACTTGTCCTTCTTTACTGCATCCCTGGCTCCACCACATTGACGAATTAGCACAGAAATTTCGTCGCTATGAAACACTATGGGTTCTAAGACTTCTCCTTCTCAATCGAGTAACGTTTCTATGGAAACGACAGGATTTTCTTTTGGCACACGAGTATCTCCTTTCCGATGCACTATTCCTTCTTTACTGCATCCCTCACTCCCTCACATTGACGAATAAGCACAGAAATTGCGTCGCTATAAAATACTGTGTGTTCTATCACCTATCCCTCTAAATCCAGTAACGTTTCTATGGAAACGACAGGGTTTTCTTTTGAGATACGAGTATCTCTTTCCAATGCACAATTCCCTCTTTACTGAACCCCTCGCTCCCTCACATTGCCGAATTAACACAGAAATTGAGTCGCTATGATATACTATGGTTTCTGTGACTTCTACTTCTAAATCAAGTTACGTTGCTATGGAAACGACAGGATTTTCTTATGGGATACATCTCCTTCCGATGCACTATTCCTTGTTTACTGTATCCCTCGCCCCCTCACATTCACGAAGTAACTCACAAATTGCGTCGCTATGAAATACTAAGGGTTCTATGACTTCTCCTTCTAAATCGAGTAACGTTTCTATGGAAACGACCGGATTTTCTTTTGGGATACGGTTACCTCCTTTCCGATGCACTATTCCTTCTTACTGCACCTCTCGCTCCCTCACATTGACGAACTACCACAGAAATTGCGTCGCTATGGAATACTATGCGTTCTATGACATCTCCTTCTAAATCGAGTAACGTTTCAACTTAAACGACAGGATTTTCTTTTGGATACGAGTATCTCCCTTCCGATGCGCTATTCCTTCCTTACTGCATCCCTCGCTCCCTCACATTGACGAATAAACAGATATTGCGTCGCATTGACATACTATGTGTTCTATGACATCTCCTTCCAAATTGAGGAACGTTCTATGGAAACGACCCGATTTTCTTTTGGGATACGGGTATCTCCTTTCCGATGCACTATTCCATCTTTACTGCATCCCTCGCTCCCTCACATTAAATATTAAACACAGATATTACGTCGCTATGAAATACTATGGTTTCCATGAATTCTCCTTCTAAATCGAGTAACGTTTCTATGGAAACGACAGTATTTACCTTTGGGATACGAGTATCTCCTTTCCGATGCACTATTCCTTGTTTACTGATTCCCTCGCTCCCTCACATTGACGAATTAACACAGCAATTGGGTAGCTATGAAATACTATGGGTTCTATGACATCACGTTCTAAATCTTGTAACGTTTCTACGAAAACGACAGGATTTTCCGTTGGGATACGAGTATCTCCCTACCTATGTACTATTCCATTTTTACTGTATCCCTCGCCCCCTCACACGACCGAATTAACACAGAAATTGCGTCGCTATGGATTATTATGGGTTCTGCGACTTCTCCTTCTAAATCGGGTAACGATTCTATGGAAACGACAGGATTTTCTTTTGGGATACGGGTATCTCCTTTCCGATGCACTATTCCTTCTTTACTGCATCCCTCGCTCCTTCACATTGACGAGATAGCACAGAAATTGCGTCGCTATGAAATTCTGTGGGTTCCATAACTTCTCCTTCTAAACCGACTAATGTTTCTCTGCAAACGACAGGATTCTCTGTGGGGACACGAGTATCTCCTTTTGGATGCAGTATTCCTTCTATACAGCATCCGTTGCTTCCTCACAATGACGAATTAACACTGAAATGGCGTCAGTATGAAATACTATGGGTTATTTCACTTCTCCTTCAAAATCGAGTAACGTTTCTATGGAAACGACAGGATTTTCTTTTGGGATAAGAGTATTTCCTTTCCGAAGCACTATTCCTTGTGTACTGCATCCCAGGCTCCATCACATTGATGAAGTAACTCACAAATTGCGTCGCTATGAAATGTATGGCATCTATGACTTCTCCTTCTAAATCGTGTAACGTTTCTATTGAAACGACAGGATTTTCTTTTGGGTTACGAGGATCTCCTTTCCGATGCACTATTCCTCCTTTACTGCATCCCTGGCTCCCTCACATTAACGAATTAACACCGAAATTGCGTCGCTATGAAATACTAGTTGTTCCGTGACTTCTCCTTCTAAAACAAGTAACGTTTCTATGGAAACGACAGGATCGATTTTAGGATACGAGTATCTCCTTGCCGATGCACTATTCCTTCTTTCTCGCACCCCTCGCTCCCTCACACTGACGAATTAACACAGAAATTGCGTCCCTATGAAATACCATGGGTTCTACGACATCTCCTTCTAAATCGATTAACGTTTCTATGAAAACGACAAGATTTTCTTCAGGGATACGAGTGTCTCCTTTCCGATGCACTTGTCCTTCTTTACTGCATCCCTGGCTCCACCACATTGACGAATTAGCACAGATATTTCGTCGCTATGAAACACTATGGGTTCTAAGACTTCTCCTTGTAAATCGAGTAACGTTTCTATGGAAACGACAGGATTTTCTTTTGGCACACGAGTATCTCCTTTCCGATGCACTATTCCTTCTTTACTGCATCCCTCACTCCCTCACATTGACGAATAAGCACAGAAATTGCGTCGCTATAAAATACTGTGTGTTCTATCACCTATCCCTCTAAATCCAGTAACGTTTCTATGGAAACGACAGGGTTTTCTTTTGCGATACGAGTATCTCCTTTCCAATGCACAATTCCCTCTTTACTGAACCCCTCGCTCCCTCACATTGCCGAATTAACACAGAAATTGAGTCGCTATGATATACTATGGTTTCTGTGACTTCTACTTCTAAATCAAGTTACGTTGCTATGGAAACGACAGGATTTTCTTATGGGATACATCTCCTTCCGATGCACTATTCCTTGTTTACTGTATCCCTCGCCCCCTCACATTCACGAAGTAACTCACAAATTGCGTCGCTATGAAATACTAAGGGTTCTATGACTTCTCCTTCAAAATCGAGTAACGTTTCTATGGAAACGACCGGATTTTCTTTTGGGATACGGTTACCTCCTTTCCGATGCACTATTCCTTCTTACTGCACCTCTCGCTCCCTCACATTGACGAACTACCACAGAAATTGCGTCGCTATGGAATACTATGCGTTCTATGACATCTCCTTCTAAATCGAGTAACGTTTCAACTGAAACGACAGGATTTTCTTTTGGATACGAGTATCTCCCTTCCGATGCGCTATTCCTTCCTTACTGCATCCCTCGCTCCCTCACATTGACGAATAAACAGATATTGCGTCGCATTAACATACTATGTGTTCTATGACATCTCCTTCCAAATTGAGGAACGTTCTATGGAAACGACCCGATTTTCTTTTGGGATACGGGTATCTCCTTTCCGATGCACTATTCCATCTTTACTGCATCCCTCGCTCCCTCACATTAAATATTAAACACAGATATTACGTCGCTATGAAATACTATGGTTTCCATGAATTCTCCTTCTAAATCGAGTAACGTTTCTATGGAAACGACAGTATTTACCTTTGGGATACGAGTATCTCCTTTCCGATGCACTATTCCTTGTTTACTGATTCCCTCGCTCCCTCACATTGACGAATTAACACAGCAATTGGGTAGCTATGAAATACTATGGGTTCTATGACATCACGTTCTAAATCTTGTAACGTTTCTACGAAAACGACAGGATTTTCCGTTGGGATACGAGTATCTCCCTACCGATGTACTATTCCATTTTTACTGTATCCCTCGCCCCCTCACACGACCGAATTAACACAGAAATTGCGTCGCTATGGATTATAATTGGTTCTGCGACTTCTCCTTCTAAATCGGGTAACGATTCTATGGAAACGACAGGATTTTCTTTTGGGATACGGGTATCTCCTTTCCGATGCACTATTCCTTCTTTTCTGCATCCCTCGCTCCTTCACATTGACGATTAAGCACAGAAATTGCGTCGCTATGAAATTCTGTGGGTTCCATAACTTCTCCTTCTAAACCGACTAATGTTTCTCTGCAAACGACAGGATTCTCTGTGGGGACACGAGTATCTCCTTTTGGATGCAGTATTCCTTCTATACAGCATCCGTTGCTTCCTCACAATGACGAATTAACACTGAAATGGCGTCAGTATGATATACTATGGGTTATTTCACTTCTCCTTCAAAATCGAGTAACGTTTCTATGGAAACGACAGGATTTTCTTTTGGGATAAGAGTATTTCATTTCCGAAGCACTATTCCTTGTGTACAGCATCCCAGGCTCCATCACATTGACGAAGTAACTCACAAATTGCGTCGCTATGAAATGTATAGCTTCTATGACTTCTCCTTCTAAATCGTGTAACATTTCTATTGAAACGACAGGATTTTCTTTTGGGTTACGAGGATCTCCTTTCCGATGCACTATTCCTCCTTTACTGCATCCCTGGCTCCCTCACATTAACGAATTAACACCGAAATTGCGTCGCTATGAAATACTAGTTGTTCCGTGACTTCTCCTTCTAAAGCAAGTAACGTTTCTATGGAAACGACAGGATTCGATTTTGGGATACGAGTATCTCCTTTCCGATGCACTATTCCTTCTTTCCCGCACCCCTCGCTCCCTCACACTGACGAATTAACACAGAAATTGCGTCCCTATGAAATACCATGGGTTCTACGACATCTCCTTCTAAATCGATTAACGTTTCTATGAAAACGACAAGATTTTCTTCAGGGATACGAGTGACTCCTTTCCGATGCACTTGTCCTTCTTTACTGCATCCCTGGCTCCACCACATTGACGAATTAGCACAGAAATTTCGTCGCTATGAAACACTATGGGTTCTAAGACTTCTCCTTCTAAATCGAGTAACGTTTCTATGGAAACGACAGGATTTTCTTTTGGCATACGAGTATCTCCTTTCCGATGCACTAATCCTTCTTTACCGCACCCCTCGCTCCCTCACACTGACGAATTAACACAGAAAGAGCGTCGCTATGAAATACCTTGAGTTCTACGACATCTCCTTCTAAATCGATTAACGTTTCTATGAAAACGTCAAGATTTTCATTTAGGATACGAGTATCTCCTTTCCGATGCACTTGTCTTTCTTTACTGCATCCCTGGCTCCCCCACATTGACGAATTAGCACAGAAATTGCGTCGCTATGAAATACTATGGGTTCTATGACTTTTCCATCTAAATCGAGTAACGTTTCTATGGAAACGACAGGATTTTCTTTTGTGATACGAGTATCTCCTTTCCGATGCACTATTCCTTCTTTACTATATCCCTCACTCCCTCACATTGACGAATAAGCACAGAAATTGCGTCGCTATGAAATACTATGTGTTCTATCACCTCTCCCTCTAAATCCAGTAACGTTTCTATGGAAACGGTGGATTTTCTTTTGAGATACGAGTATGTCCTTTCCAATGCACAATTCCCTCTTTACTGAACCCCTCGCTCCCTCACATTGCCGAATTAACACAGAAATTGAGTCGCTATGATATACTATGGTTTCTGTGACTTCTACTTCTAAATCAAGTTACGTTGCTATGGAAACGACAGGATTTTCTTATGGGATACATCTCCTTCCGATGCACTATTCCTTGTTTACTGTATCCCTCGCCCCCTCACATTCACGAAGTAACTCACAAATTGCGTCGCTATGAAATACTAAGGATTCTATGACTTCTCCTTCTAAATCGAGTAACGTTTCTATGGAAATGACAGGATTTTCCTTTGGGATACGAGTATCTCCTTTCCGATGCAGTATTCCCTGTTTACTGCTTCCCTCATTCCCTCACATTGACGAATTAACAAAGAAATTGGGTAGCTATGACATACTATGTGTTCTATGACATCTCGAAATAAATCTTGTAACGTTTCTACGAAAACGACAGAATTTTCTTTTGGGATACGAGTATCTCCCTACCGATGTACTATTCCCTTTTTACTGCATCCCTCCCCTTCTCACACGACCGAATTAACACAGAAATTGCGTCGCTATGTATTATTATGCGTTCTGCGACTTCTCCTTCTAAAACGAGTAACGTTTCTATGGAAACCAAGGGATTTTCTTTTGGGAAACGTGTATCTCCATTCAGATGCACTATTCCTTCTTTACTGCATCCCTCGCCTACTCACATTGACGAATTAGCACAGAAATTGCGTCGCTATGATTTACTATGGGTTCTATGACTTCTCCTTCTAAATCAAGTAACGTTTCTATGGAAACGACAGGACTTTCTTTTGGGATACGAGTATCTCCTCTACGATGCACTATCCCTTCTTTACTGAATCCCTCGATCCCTCACTTTGACGAATAAGCACAGAAATTGCGTCGCTATGAAATACTGTGGGTTCCATGACTTCTCCTTCTAAATTGACTAACGTTTCTCTGCAAACGACAGGATTTTCTATTGGGATACGACTATCTCCTTTCCGATGCAGTATTCCTTCTTTACCGCATCCCTGGCTCCCTCACATTGACGAATTAAAACAGAAATTGCGTCGCTATGGAATACTATGGGTTCTATGACTTCTTCTTCCAAATCGAGTAACGTTTCTATGGAAACGACTGGATTTTTATTTGGGATACGAGTATCTACTTTTCGTTGCACTATTCCCCCTTTACTGCATCCCTCGCTCCCTCACATTGACAGATTAAGACAGAATTTGCGTCGCTATGATATACTATGGGTTCTATGACTTCTCCTTCTAAATCGAGTAACGTTTCCATGGAAACGACAGGATTTTCTTTCCGGTTACGACTGTCTGCTTTCCGATGCACTATTCCTTGTTTACTGCATCCCTCGCTCCCTCACATTGACGGATTAACACACAAATTGGGTAGCTATGTAACACTATGGGTTCTATGATATCTCGTTCTAAATCTTGTAAAGTTTCTACGAAAACGACAGGATTTTCTTTTGGGATACGAGTACCGATGTACTATTTTATTTTTACTGCATCCCTCGCCCCCTCGCACGACCGAATTAACACAGAAGTTGCGTCGCTATGGATTATTATGGGATCTGCGACTTCTCGTTCTAAATCGAGTAACGTTTCTAAGGAAACCACGGGATTTTCTTTTGGGATCCGAGTATCTCCTTTCCGATGCACTATTCCTTCTTTACTGCATCCCTCGTTCCCTCACATTGGCGAATAAGCACAGAAATTGCGTCGCTAAGAAATAATATGGGTTCTGTGACTTCTCCTTCTAAATCGAGTATCGATTCTATGGAAACGACAGGTTTTTTCTTTAGGGATACATCTCCTTCAGATGCACTATTCCTTGTGTTCTGTATCCCTCGCTCCTTCACATAGACGAATTAACACAGAAAATGCGTCTCTATGAATTACTATGGGTTCTATGACCTCTCCTTCTAAATCGAGTAACGTTTCTATGGATACGACTGGATTTTCTTTTGAGATATGAGTATCTCCTTTCCGATGCACTATTCCTTCTTTACTGCATCCCTCGCTCCCTCACATTGACGAATTAACACAGAAATTGCGTCGCTATGAAATACTATGGGTTCTGTGACTTCTCCTTCTAAATCGAGTAACGTTTCTATGGAAACGACAGGATTTTCTTTTGGGATACAACTCCTTCAGATGCGCTATTCCTTGTATACTGCATACCTCGCTCCCTCACATTGACGAAGAAACACACAAACTGCGTCGCTATGAAATACTATGGCTTCTATGACTTATCCTTCTAAATCGAGTAACGTTTCTATTGAAACGACAGGATTTTCTTTTGGGTTACAAGTATCTCCTTTCCGATCCACTATTCCTTCTTTACTGTATTCCTGGCTCCCACACATTGACGAATTAACACAGAAATTGCGATGCTAAGGAATACTATGTGTTCTATGACTTCTCCTTCTGAAACAAGTTACGTTTCTATGGAAACGACAGGATTTTCTTTTGGGATAATAGTGTTTCCTTTCCGATGTACTATTCCTTCTTTACTGCATCCCTCGCTCCCTCACGTTGACGAACTAACACAGAAATTGCGTCACTCAAAAATACTATGGGTTCCATGACTTCGCCTTCTAAATCGAGTTACGTTTCTATGGAAACGACAGGATTTTCTTTAGGGATACGACTATCTCCTTCCGATGCACTATTCCTTCTCTACTGCATCCCTCGCTCGCTTCACATTGACGAAATAACACAGAAATTGCGTCGCTTTGGAATACTATGGGTTCTATGACTTCTCCTGTTAAATCGCGTAACGTTTCTATGGAGACGATAGGATTTTCTTTTGAGGTACGAGTATCTAAATTCCGATGCACTTTTCCTTCTTTACCGCATCCTTCGCTCCATCACACTGACGAATAAACACAGAAATTGCGTCGCTATGAAATACTGTGAGTTCTACGACTTCTCCTTCTAAATCGAGTAACGTTGCTTTGGAAACGACAGGATTTTCTTTTGAGATACGAATATCTCCTTTCTGATGCACTATTCCTTCATTACTGCATCCCTCGTTCCCTCACATTGACGAGTTAACCCTGAAATTGCGTCGCTATGGTATATTAAGGGTTCTATGACCACTCCTTCTAAATCGTGTAACGTTTCTATGGAAACGACAGTATTTTCTTTTGGGATACGACTGTCGCCTTTCCGATGCAGTATTCCTTTTTTACTGCATCCCTCGCTCTCTCACATTGACGAATTAGCACAGAAATTGCGTCTCTATGACATACTATGTGTTCTATGACTTCTCCATCTCAATCAAATAACGTTTCTATGGAGACGACACGATTTTCCTTTGGGACACGAGTATCTCCGTTCATATGCACTATTCCTTCCTTACTGCATCCCTCGCTCCCTCACATTGACGAATAAACACAGGAATTGCGACGCTATGGAATGCTATGGGTTCTATGACTTTTCCTTCTAAATCAAGTAAAGTTTCAATTGAAACGACAGGATCTTCTTTTTGGATACGAGTATCTCCTTTCCGATGAACTATTCCTTCTTTACTGTATCCCTCGCTCCCTCAAATTTACGAATTAACACAGAAATTACGCCTCTGTGATATACTATCAGTTCTATGACTTCTCCTTCTAAATCGAGTAACGTTTATATTGAAACGACAGGATTTTCTTTAGGGATACGAGTATCTGCTTTCCGATGTACTATACCTTCTTTACTACATCCCGCGCTTCCTCACATTGACGAATTAACACAGAAAATGCGTCGCTATGAAATACTATGGGTGCTGTGACTTCTATTTCTAAATCGAGTAAGGTTTCTATGGATACGACAGGATTTTCTTTTGGGATAGGAGTATCTCCTATCCGATGCACTATTCCTTCTTTACTGCATCCCTCGCTCCCTGAAATTGACGAATAAGCCCAGAAATTGCGTCGCTGTGAAATACTATGTTCTCTACGTCCTCTCCTTCTAAATCGAGTAACGTTTCTATGGAATCGACGAGATTTTTTTTTTTGGGATACGAGTATCTTCTTTCCGATGCACTATTCCTACTTTACTGCATCCCTCGCTTCCTCACATTGACGAATTAACACAGATATTGCGTCGCTATGTAATACTGTGGGTTCCATGACTACTCCTAAATCGAGAAACATTTCGATGGAAACGACAGGATTTTCTTTTGGGATACGAGTATCTCCTTTCCGATGCACTATTCCTTCCTTACTGCATCCCTCGTTCCTTCACATTGACGATTCAACACAGAAATGGCGTCGCTATGAAATACTATGGGTTCTATGACATCTCCTTCCAACTCGAGCAACGTTTCTATGGAGGCGACAGAATTTTCTTTTGGGATTCGACTATCCATTTTCCGATGCTCTATTCCATCTTTACTGCATCCCTCGCTCCCTCACATTGACGAATTAACACAGAAATAGCGTCGCTATGGAATACTATGCGTTCTATGTCCTCACCTTCTAAATCGAGAAACATTTCTATGAAAACGACAGGATTTTCTTTTGGGATATGAGTATCTCCTTTTCGATGCACTATTCCTTCTTTACTGCATCCCTCGCCCCCTCACATTGACGACTTAATACAGAAATTGCGTCACTATGGGATACTATGTGTTCTTTGACTTCTCCTACTAAATCGAGTAACGTTGCTATGTAAACGATATAATTCTCTTTTGGGATATGAGTATCTCCTTTCCGATGCACTATTCCTTCTCTTCTGCATCCCTCGCTCCCTCACATCGACGAATTAACACAGAAAATGCGTCGCGATGGAATACTATGGGTTCTATGATTTCTCCTACTAAATCGCGTATCGTTTCGATGGAAACGACAACATTTTCTTTTGGGATACGAGTATCTGCTTTCCGATGCACTATTCCTTCTTTACTGCATCCCTCGCTACCTCACATGGACGAATTAACACAGAAATTGCGTCACTATGTAATACTATGTGTTCTATGACTTCTCCTTCTAAATCGAGTAACGTTTCAATGGAAACCACGGGATTTTCTTTTTGGATCCGAGTATCTCCTTTCCCATGCAGTATTCCTTCTTTACTACATCCCTCGCTCCCTCACATTGACGAATTAACACAGAAATGGCGTCGCTATGAAATACTATGGGTTGTTTCACTTCTCCTTCAAAATCGGGTAACGATTCTATTTAAACGAAAGGATGTTCTTTTGGGATACGAGTATCTCCTTTCCGATGCACTATTCCCTCTGTACTGCATCCATCGCTCCCTCACATTGACGAAGTAACTCACAAATTGCGTCGCTATGAAATACTATGGGTTCTATGGCTTCTCCTTCTAAATCGTGCAACGTTCCTATTGAAACGACAGGATTTTCTTTTGGGTTACGAGTATCTCCTTTCCGATGCACTATTCCTTCTTTACTGCATCCCTGGCTCCCTCACATTGACGAATTAACATAGAGATTGCGTCGCTATGGAATACTATGTGTTCTATTACTTGTCCTTCTAAAACAAGTGACGTTTCTATGGAAACGACAGGATTCCATTTTGGGATACGAGTATCTCCTTTCCGATGCACTATTCCTTCTTTTCCCGCACCCCTCGCTCCCTCACACTGACGAATTGACACAGAAATTGCGTCGCTATGAAATACCATGGGTTCTACGATATCTCCTTCTAAATCGATTAACGTTTCTATGAAAACGATAAGATTTTCTTTTGGGATGAGAGTATCTCCTTTCCGATGCACTTGTCCTTCTTTACTGCATCCCTGGCTCCCCCACATTGATGAATTAGCACAAAAATTGCGACGCTACGAAATAACATTGGTTCTATGACTTCTCCTTCTAAGTCGTGTAACGTTTCTATGGAAACGACAGGATTTTCTTTTGGGTACGAGTATCTCCTTTCCGATGCACTATTCCTTCTTTACTGCATCCCTCACTCCCTCGCATTGACGATAAAGCACAGAAATTGCGTCGCTATGAAATACTATGTGTTCTACCACCTATCCCTCTAATTCCAGTGACGTTTCTATGGAAACGACAGGATTTTCTTTTGAGATACAAGTATCTCCTTTCCAATGCACTATTCCCTCTTTACTGCATCCCTCGCTCCCTCACACTGACGAATTAACACAGAAATAGCGTCGCTATGAAATACGTTGTGTTCTACGACATCTGCTTCTAAATCGATTAACGTTTCTATGAAAACGACAAGATTTTCTTCAGGGATACGAGTGTCTCCTTTCCGATGCACTTGTCCTTCTTTACTGCATCCCTGGCTCCACCACATTGACGAATTAGCACAGAAATTTCGTCGCTATGAAACACTATGGGTTCTACGACTTCTCCTTCTAAATAGAGTAACGTTTCTATGGAAACGACAGGATTTTCTTTTGGCATACGAGTATCTCCTTTCCGATGCACTATTCCTTCTTTACTGCATCCCTCACTCCCTCACATTGACGAATAAGCACAGAAATTGCGTCGCTATAAAATACTATGTGTTCTATCACCTATCCCTCTAAATCCAGTAACGTTTCTATGGAAACGACTGGATTTTCTTTTGAGATACGAGTATCTCCTTTCCAATGCAAAATTCCTTCTTTACTGCACACCTCGCTCCCTCACATTGACGAATTAACACAGAAATTGAGTCGCTATGGTATACTATGGATTCTGTGACTTCTACAACTAAATCGAGTTACGTTGCTATGGAAACGACAGGATTTTCTTATGGGATACATCTCCTTCCGATGCACTATTCCTTGTTTACTGCATCCCTCGCCCCCTAACATTGACGAAGTAACTCACAAATTGCGTCGCTATGAAATACAATGGGTTCTATGACTTCTCCTTCTAAATCGAGTAACGTTTCTATTGAAATGAAAGGATTCGATTTTGGGATACGAGTATCTCCTTTCCGATGCACTAATCCTTCTTTACCGCACCCCTCGCTCCCTCACACTGACGAATTAACACAGAAAGACCGTCGCTATGAAATACCTTGAGTTCTACGACATCTCCTTCTAAATCGATTAACGTTTCTATGAAAACTTCAAGATTTTCTTTTAGGATACGAGTATCTCCTTTCCGATGCACTTGTCTGTCTTTACTGCATCCCTGGCTCCCCCACATTGACGAATTAGCACAGAAATTGCGTCGCTATGAAATACTATGGGTTCTATGACTTTTCCATCTAAATCGAGTAACGTTTCTATGGAAACGACAGGATTTTCTTTTGGGATACGAGTATCTCCTTTCCGATGCACTATTCCTTCTTTACTATATCCCTCACTCCCTCACATTGACGAATAAGCACAGAAATTGCGTCGCTATGAAATACTATGGGTTCTATCACCTCTCCTTCTAAATCCAGTAACGTTTCTATGGAAACGCAGGATTCTCTTTTGAGATACGAGTATCTCCTTTCCAATGCACAATTCCCTCTTTACTGAACCCCTCGCTCCCTCACATTGCCGAATTAACACAGAAATTGAGTCGCTATGATATACTATGGTTTCTGTGACTTCTACTTCTAAATCAAGTTACGTTGCTATGGAAACGACAGGATTTTCTTATGGCATACATCTCCTTCCGATGCACTATTCTTTGTTTACTGTATCCCTCGCCCCCTCACATTCACGAAGTAACTCACAAATTGCGTCGCTATGAAATACTAAGGGTTCTATGACTTCTCCTTCTAAATCGAGTAACGTTTCTATGGAAACGACCGGATTTTCTTTTGGGATTCGGTTACCTCCTTTCCGATGCACTATTCCTTCTTACTGCACCTCTCGCTCCCTCACATTGACGAACTACCACAGAAATTGCGTCGCTATGGAATACTATGCGTTCTATGACATCTCCTTCTAAATCGAGTAACTTTTCCACTGAAACGACAGGATTTTCATTTGGATACGAGTATCTCCCTTCCGATGCGCTATTCCTTCTATACTGCATCCCTCGCTCCCTCACATTGACGAATAAACAGATATTGTGCCGCATTGACATACTATGTGTTCTATGACATCTTGTTCTAAATCGAGTAACGTTTCAATTGAAACGACAGGATTTTCTTTTGGTTACGAGTATCTCCCTTCCGATGCGCTATTCCTTCCTTACTGCATCCCTCGCTCCCTCACATTGACGAATAAACAGATATTGCGTCGCATTGACATACTATGTGTTCTATGACATCTCCTTCCAAATTGAGGAACGTTCTATGGAAACGACCCGATTTTCTTTTGGGATACGGGTATCTCCTTTCCGATGCACTATTCCATCTTTACTGCATCCCTCGCTCCCTCACATCAAATATTAAACACAGATATTACGTCGCAATGAAATACTATGGTTTCCATGAATTCTCCTTCTTAATCGAGTAACGTTTCTATGGAAACGATAGTATTTACCTTTGGGATACGAGTATTTCCTTTCCGATGCACTATTCCTTGTTTACTGATTCCCTCGCTCCCTCACATTGACGAATTAACACAGCAATTGGGTAGCTATGAAGTACTATGGGTTCTATGACATCACGTTCTAAATTTTGTAACGTTTCTACGAAAACGATAGGCTTTTCCGTTGGCATACGAGTATCTCCCTACCGATGTACTATTCCATTTTTACTGTATCCCTCGCCCCCTCACACGACCGAATCAACACAGAAATTGCGTCGCTATGGATTATTATGGGTTCTGCGACTTCTCCTTCTAAATCGGGTAACGATTCTATGGAAACGACAGGATTTTCTTTTGGGATACGGGTATCTCCTTTCCGATGCACTATTCCTTCTTTACTGCATCCCTCGCTCCTTCACATTGACGAGATAGCACAGAAATTGCGTCGCTATGAAATTCTGTGGGTTCCATTACTTCTCCTTCTAAACCGACTAATGTTTCTCTGCAAACGACAGGATTCTCTGTGGGGATACGAGTATCTCCTTTTGGATGCACTATTCCTTCTATACAGCATCCGTTGCTTCCTCACAATGACGAATTAACACTGAAATGGCGTCAGTATGATATACTATGGGTTATTTCACTTCTCCTTCAAAATCGAGTAACGTTTCTATGGAAACGACAGGATATTCTTTTGGGATAAGAGTATTTCCTTTCCGAAGCACTATTCCTTGTTTACTGCATCCCAGGCTCCATCACATTGACGAAGTAACTCACAATTTGCGTCGCTATGAAATGTATGGCTTCTATGACTTCTCCTTCTAAATCGTGTAACGTTTCTATTGAAACGACAGGATTTTCGTTTGGGTTACGAGGATCTCCTTTCCGATGCACTATTCCTCCTTTACTGCATCCCTGGCTCCCTCACATTAACGAATTAACACCGAAATTGGGTCGCTATGAAATACTAGTTGTTCCGTGACTTCTCCTTCTAAAACAAGTAACGTTTCTATGGAAACCACAGGATTCGATTTTGGGATACGAGTTTCTCCTTTCCGATGCACTATTCCTTCTTTCCCGCACCCCTCGCTCCCTCACACTGACGAATTAACACAGAAAGTGCGTCCCTATGAAATATCATGGGTTCTACGACATCTCCTTCTAAATCGATTAACGTTTCTATGAAAACGACAAGATTTTCTTCAAGGATACGAGTGTCTCCTTTCCGATGCACTTGTCCTTCTTTACTGCATCCCTGGCTCCACCACATTGACGAATTAGCACAGAAATTTCGTCGCTATGAAACACTATGGGTTCTATGACTTCTCCTTCTAAATCGAGTAACGTTTCTATGGAAACGACAGGATTTTCTTTTGGCATACGAGTATCTCCTTTCCGATGCACTATTCCTTCTTTACTGCATCCGTCACTCCCTCACATTGACGAATAAGCACAGAAATTGCGTCGCTATAAAATTTCTATCACCTATCCCTCTAAATCCAGTAACGTTTCTATGGAAACGACAGGATTTTCTTTTGAGATACGAGTATCTCCTTTCCAATGCAAAATTCCTTCTTTACTGCACACCTCGCTCCCTCACATTGACGAATTAACACAGAAATTGAGTCGCAATGATATACTATGGATTCTGTGACTTCTACAACTAAATCGAGTTACGTTGCTATGGAAACGACAGGATTTTCTTATGGGATACATCACCTTCCGATGCACTATTCCTTGTTTACTGCATCCCTCGCCCCCTAACATTGACGAAGTAAATCACAAATTGCGTCGCTATGAAATACAATGGGTTCTATGACTTCTCCTTCTAAATCGAGTAACGTTTCTATTGAAATGAAAGGATTCGATTTTGGGATACGAGTATCTCCTTTCCGATGCACTAATCCTTCTTTACCGCACCCCTCGCTCCCTCACTCTGACGAATTAACACAGAAAGAGCGTCGCTATGAAATACCTTGAGTTCTACGACATCTCTTTCTAAATCGATTAACGTTTCTATGAAAACGTCAAGATTTTCTTTTAGGATACGAGTATCTCCTTTCCGATGCACTTGTCTTTCTTTACTGCATCCCTGGCTCCCCCACATTGACGAATTAGCACAGAAATTGCGTCGCTATGAAATACTATGGGTTCTATGACTTTTCCATCTAAATCGAATAACGTTTCTATGGAAACGACAGGATTTTCTTTTGTGATACGAGTATCTCCTTTCCGATGCACTATTCCTTCTTTACTACATCCCTCACTCCCTCACATTGACGAATAAGCACAGAAATTGCGTCGCTATGAAATACTATGTGTTCTATCACCTCTCCCTCTAAATCCAGTAACGTTTCTATGGAAACGACAGGATTTTCTTTTGTGATACGAGTATCTCTTTTCCGATGCACTATTCCTTCTTTACTATATCCCTTACTCCCACACATTGACGAAAAAGCACAGAAATTGCGTCGCTATGAAATACTATGTGTTCTATCACCTCTCCCTCTAAATCCAGTAACGTTTCTATGGAAACGCAGGATTTTCTTTTGAGATACGAGTATCTCCTTTCCAATGCACAATTCCCTCTTTACTGAACCCCTCGCTCCCTCACATTGCCGAATTAACACAGAAATTGAGTCGCTATGATATACTATGGTTTCTGTGGCTTCTACTTCTAAATCAAGTTACGTTGCTATGGAAACGACAGGATTTTCTTATGGGATACATCTCCTTCCGATGCACTATTCCTTGTTTACTGTATCCCTCGCCCCCTCACATTCACGAAGTAACTCACAAATTGCGTCGCTATGAAATACTAAGGGTTCTATGACTTCTCCTTCTAAATCGAGTAACGTTTCTATGGAAACGACAGGATTTTCCTTTGGGATACGAGTATCTCCTTTCCGATGCAGTATTCCCTGTTTACTGCTTCCCTCATTCCCTCACATTGACGAATTAACAAAGAAATTGGGTAGCTATGACATACTATGGGTTCTATGACATCTCGAAATAAATCTTGTAACGTTTCTACGAAAACGACAGAATTTTCTTTTGGGATACGAGTATCTCCCTACCGATGTACTATTCCCTTTTTACTGCATCCCTCCCCTTCTCACACGACCGAATTAACACAGAAATTGCGTCGCTATGGATTATTATGCGTTCTGCGACTTCTCCTTCTAAAACGAGTAACGTTTCTATGGAAACCAAGGGATTTTCTTTTGGGAAACGTGTATCCCCATTCAGATGCACTATTCCTTCTTTACTGCATCCCTCGCCTACTCACATTGACGAATTAGCACAGAAATTGCGTCGCTATGATTTACTATGGGTTCTATGACTTCTCCTTCTAAATCAAGTAACGTTTCTATGGAAACGACAGGACTTTCTTTTGGGATACGAGTATCTCCTCTACGATGCACTATTCCTTCTTTACTGAATCCCTCGTTCCCTCACTTTGACGAATAAGCACAGAAATTGCGTCGCTATGAAATACTGTGGGTTCCATGACTTCTCCTTCTAAATTGACTAACGTTTCTCTGCAAACGACAGGATTTTCTATTGGGATACGACTATCTCCTTTCCGATGCAGTATTCCTTCTTTACCGCATCCCTGGCTCCCTCACATTGACGAATTAAAACAGAAATTGCGTCGCTATGGAATACTATGGGTTCTATGACATCTCCTTCCAAATCGAGTAACGTTTCTATGGAAACGACTGGATTTTCATTTGGGATACGAGTATCTACTTTTCGTTGCACTATTCCCCCTTTACTGCATCCCTCGCTCCCTCACATTGACAGATTAAGACAGAATTTGCGTCGCTATGATATACTATGGGTTCTATGACTTCTCCTTCTAAATCGAGTAACGTTTCCATGGAAACGACAGGATTTTCTTTCCGGTTACGACTGTCTGCTTTCAGATGCACTATTCCTTGTTTACTGCATCCCTCGCTCCCTCACATTGACGGATTAACACACAAATTGGGTAGCTATGTAACACTATGGGTTCTATGATATCTCGTTCTAAATCTTTTAAAGTTTCTACGAAAACGACAGGATTTTCTTTTGGGATACGAGTACCGATGTACTATTTTATTTTTACTGCATCCCTCGCCCCCTCGCACGACCGAATTAACACAGAAGTTGCGTCGCTATGGATTATTATGGGATCTGCGACTTCTCGTTCTAAATCGAGTAACGTTTCTAAGGAAACCACGGGATTTTCTTTTGGGATCCGAGTATCTCCTTTCCGATGCACTATTCCTTCTTTACTGCATCCCTCGTTCCCTCACATTGGCGAATAAGCACAGAAATTGCGTCGCTAAGAAATAATATGGGTTCTGTGACTTCTCCTTCTAAATCGAGTATCGATTCTATGGAAACGACAGGTTTTTTCTTTAGGGATACATCTCCTTCAGATGCACTATTCCTTGTGTTCTGTATCCCTCGCTCCTTCACATAGACGAATTAACACAGAAAATGCGTCTCTATGAATTACTATGGGTTCTATGACCTCTCCTTCTAAATCGAGTAACGTTTCTATGGATACGACTTGATTTTCTTTTGGGATAGGAGTATCTCCTTTCCGAAGCACTATTCCTTCTTTACTGCAATCCTCGCTCCCTCACATTGACGAATTAACACAGAAAATGCGTCTCTATGAATTACTATGGGTTCTATGACCTCTCCTTCTAAATCGAGTAACGTTTCTATGGATACGACTGGATTTTCTTTTGAGATACAAGTATCTCCTTTCCGATGCACTATTCCTTCTTTACTGCATCCCTCGCTCCCTCACATTGACGAATTAACACAGAAATTGCGCCGCTATGAAATACTATGGGTTCTGTGACTTCTCCTTCTAAATCGAGTAACGTTTCTATGGAAACGACAGGATTTTCTTTTGGGATACAACTCCTTCAGATGCGCTATTCCTTGTATACTGCATACCTCGCTCCCTCACATTGACGAAGAAACACACAAAATGCGTCGCTATGAAATACTATGGCTTCTATGACTTATCCATCTAAATCGAGTAACGTTTCTATTGAAACGACAGGATTTTCTTTTGGGTTACAAGTATCTCCTTTCCGATCCACTATTCCTTCTTTACTGCATTCCTGGCTCCCACACATTGACGAATTAACACAGAAATTGCGATGCTATGGAATACTATGTGTTCTATGACTTCTCCTTCTGAAACAAGTTACGTTTCTATGGAAACGACAGGATTTTCTTTTGGGATAATAGTGTTTCCTTTCCGATGTACTATTCCTTCTTTACTGCATCCCTCGCTCCCTCACGTTGACGAACTAACACAGAAATTGCGTCACTCAAAAATACTATGGGTTCCATGACTTCGCCTTCTAAATCGAGTAACGCTTCTATGGAAACGACAGGATTTTCTTTAGGGATACGACTATCTCCTTCCGATGCACTATTCCTTCTCTACTGCATCCCTCGCTCCCTTCACATTGACGAAATAACACAGAAATTGCGTCGCTTTGGAATACTATGGGTTCTATGACTTCTCCTGTTAAATCGCGTAACGTTTCTATGGAGACGATAGGATTTTCTTTTGAGGTACGAGTATCTAAATTCCGATGCACTTTTCCTTCTTTACCGCATCCTTCGCTCCATCACACTGACGAATAAACACAGAAATTGCGTCGCTATGAAATACTGTGAGTTCTACGACTTCTCTTTCTAAATCGAGTAACGTTGCTTTGGAAACGACAGGATTTTCTTTTGAGATACGAATATCTCCTTTCTGATGCACTATTCCTTCATTACTGCATCCCTCGCTCCCTCACATTGACGAGTTAACACTGAAATTGCGTCGCTATGGTATATTAAGGGTTCCATGACCACTCCTTCTAAATCGTGTAACGTTTCTATGGAAACGACAGTATTTTCTTTTGGGATACGACTGTCGCCTTTCCGATGCAGTATTCCTTGTTTACTGCATCCCTCGCTCTCTCACATTGACGAATTAGCACAGAAATTGCGTCTCTATGACATACTATGTGTTCTATGACTTCTCCATCTCAATCAAATAACGTTTCTATGGAGACGACACGATTTTCCTTTGGGACACGAGTATCTCCGTTCATATGCACTATTCCTTCCTTACTGCATCCGTCGCTCCCTCACATTGACGAATAAACACAGGAATTGCGACGCTATGGAATGCTATGGGTTCTATGACTTTTCCTTCTAAATCAAGTAAAGTTTCAATTGAAACGACAGGATCTTCTTTTTGGATACGAGTATCTCCTTTCCGATGAACTATTCCTTCTTTACTGTATCCCTCGCTCCCTCACATTTACGAATTAACACAGAAATTACGTCTCTGTGATATACTATCAGTTCTATGACTTCTCCTTCTAAATCGAGTAACGTTTATATTGAAACGACAGGATTTTCTTTAGGGATTTGAGTATCTCCTTCCCGATGTACTATACCTTCTTTACTACATCCCGCGCTTCCTCACATTGACGAATTAACACAGAAAATGCGTCGCTATGAAATACTATGGGTTCTACGACCTCTCCTTCTAAATTGAGTAACGTTTCTATGCATACGACAGGATTTTCTTTTGGGATTGGAGTATCTCCTTTCCGATGCACTATTCCTTCTTTACTGCATCCCTCGCTCCCTCACATTGACGAATTAACACAGAAATTGCGTCGCTTTGAAATACTATGGGTGCTGTGACTTCTATTTCTAAATCGAGTAAGGTTTGTATGGATACGACAGGATTTTCTTTTGGGATAGGAGTATCTCCTATCCGATGCACTATTCCTTCTTTACTGCATCCCTCGGTCCCTGAAATTGACGAATAAGCCCAGAAATTGCGTCGCTGTGAAATACTGTGTTCTCTACGTCCTCTCCTTCTAAATCGAGTAACGTTTCTATGGAATCGACGAGATTTTTTTTTTGGGATACGAGTATCTTCTTTCCGATGCACTATTCCTACTTTACTGCATCCCTCGCTTCCTCACATTGACGAATTAACACAGATATTGCGTCGCTATGTAATACTGTGGGTTCCATGACTACTCCTAAATCGAGAAACATTTCGATGGAAACGACAGGATTTTCTTTTGGGATACGATTATCTCCTTTCCGATGCACTATTCCTTCCTTACTGCATCCCTCGTACCTTCACATTGACGATTCAACACAGAAATGGCGTCGCTATGAAATACTATGGGTTCTATGACATCTCCTTCCAACTCGAGCAACGTTTCTATGGAGGCGACAGAATTTTCTTTTGGGATTCGACTATCCATTTTCCGATGCTCTATTCCATCTTTACTGCATCCCTCGCACCCTCACATTGACGAATTAACACAGCAATAGCGTCGCTATGGAATACTATGCGTTCTATGTCTTCACCTTCTAAATCGAGAAACATTTCTATGAAAACTACAGGATTTTCTTTTGAGATATGAGTATCTCCTTTTCGATGCACTATTCCTTCTTTACTGCATCCGTCGCCCCCACACATTGACGACTTAATACAGAAATTGCGTCACTATGGGATACTATGTGTTCTTTGACTTCTTCTACTAAATCGATTAACGTTGCTATGTAAACGATATAATTCTCTTTTGGGATATGAGTATCTCCTTTCCGATGCACTATTCCTTCTCTACTGCATCCTTCGCTCCCTCACATCGACGAATTAACACAGAAAATGCGTCGCGATGGAATACTATGGGTTCTATGACTTCTCCTACTAAATCGCGTATCGTTTCGATGGAAACGACAACATTTTCTTTTGGGATACGAGTATCTGCTTTCCGATGCACTATTCCTTCTTTACTGCATCCCTCGCTACCTCACATGGACGAATTAACACAGAAATTGCGTCACTATGTAATACTATGTGTTCTATGGCTTCTCCTTCTAAATCGTGCAACGTTCCTATTGAAACGACAGGATTTTCTTTTGGGTTACGAGTATCTCCTTTCCGATGCACTATTCCTTCTTTACTGCATCCCTGGCTCCCTCACATTGACGAATTAACATAGAGATTGCGTCGCTATGGAATACTATGTGTTCTATTACTTGTCCTTCTAAACCAAGTAACGTTTCTATGGAAACGACAAGATTCCATTTTGGGATACGAGTATCTCCTTCCCGATGCACTATTCCTTCTTTTCCCGCACCCCTCGCTCCCTCACACTGACGAATTGACACAGAAATTGCGTCGCTATGAAATACCATGGGTTCTACGATATCTCCTTCTAAATCGATTAACGTTTCTATGAAAACGATAAGATTTTCTTTTGGGATGCGAGTATCTCCTTTCCGATGCACTTGTCCTTCTTTACTGCATCCCTGGCTCCCCCACATTGATGAATTAGCACAAAAATTGCGACGCTACGAAATAACATTGGTTCTATGACTTCTCCTTCTAAATCGAGTAACGTTTCTATGGAAACGACAGGATTTTCTTTTGGGTACGAGTATCTCCTTTCCGATGCACTATTCCTTCTTTACTGCATCCCTCACTCCCTCGCATTGACGATAAAGCACAGAAATTGCGTCGCTATGAAATACTATGTGTTCTATCACCTATCCCTCTAAATCCAGTGACGTTTCTATGGAAACGACAGGATTTTCTTTTGAGATACAAGTATTTCCTTTCCAATGCACTATTCCTTCTTTACTGCATCCCTCGCTCCCTCACACTGACGAATTAACACAGAAATAGCGTCGCTATGAAATACGTTGAGTTCTACGACATCTCCTTCTAAATCGATTAACGTTTGTATAAAAACGACAAGATTTTCTTTTAGGATACGAGTATCTCCTTTCCGATGCGCTTGTCCTTCTTTACTGCATCCCTGGCTCCCCCACATTGACGAATTAGCATAGAAATTGCGTCGCTATGAAATACTATGGGTTCTATGACTTCTCCTTCTAAATCGAGTAACGATCCTATGGAAACGAAAGGATTTTCTTTTGGGATACGAGTATCTCCTTCCCGATGCACTATTCCTTCTTTACTGCATCCCTCACTCCCTCACATTGACGAATAGGCACAGAAATTGCGTCGCTATGAAATACTATGTGTTCTATCACCTCTCCCTCTACATCCAGTAAGGTTTATATGGAAACGACAAAATTTTCTTTTGAGATACGAGTATCTCCTTTCCAATGCACAATTCCTTCTTTACTGCACCCCTCGCTCCCTCACATTGACGAATAAGCACAGAAATTGCGTCGCTATGAAATACTATGGGTTCTATGACTTCTCCTTCTAAATCGAGTAACGTTTCTATGGAAACGACAGGTTCTTCTTTTGGGAAACGTGTATCTCCATTCCGATGCACTATTCCTTCTTTACTGCATCCCTCGCCTACTCACATTGATGAATTAGCACAGAAATTGCGCCGCTATGACTTACTATGGGTTCCATGACTTCTCCATCTAAATCGAGTAACGTTTCATTGGAAACGACAGGATTTTCTATTGGGATACGACTATTTCCTTTCCGATGCAGTATTCCTTCTTTACTGCATCCCTGGCTCCTTCACATTGACGAATTAAGACAGATTTCTGTCGCTATGATATACCATGGGTTCTATGACTTCTCCTTCTAAATCGAGTAACGTTTCTATGGAAACGACAGGATTTTCTTTCCGGTTACGACTGTCTGCATTCCGATGCACTATTACTTCTTTAGTGCATCCCTCGCTCCCTCACATTAACGATTAAACACAGTAATTGCGTCGCTATGAATTACTATGGGTTCCATGACATCTCCTTCTAAATCGAGTAACGTTTCAATGGAAACGACAGGATTTTCTTTTGGGATACGAGTATCTCCTTTCCGATGCACTATTCCTTCTTTACTGAATCCCTTGTTCCCTCACTTTGACGAATAAGCACAGAAATTGCGTCGCTATGAAATACTATGAGTTCCATGACTTCTCCTTCTAAATCGAGTAACGTTTCTATGGAATCGAAAGTATTTTCCTTTGGGATACGAGTATCTCGTTTCCGATGCACTATTCCTCCATTACAGCATCCCTTGCTTCCTCACATTGACGAATTAACGCAGAAATGGCGTCGCTATGATATACTATGCGTTAATTCACTTCTCCTTCAAAATCGAGTAATGTTTCTATGGAAACGACAACATTTTCTTTTGGGATACGAGAATCTCCTTTCCGAACCACTATTCCTTGTGTACTGTATCCCTCGCTCCCTCACATTGACGAAGTAACTCTCAAATTGCGTCGCTATGAAATACTATGTGTTCTATGACCTCTCCTTCTAAATCGTGTAACGTTTCTACTAAAACGACAGGATTTTCTTTAGGGTTACGAGTATCTCCTTTCGGATGCACTATTCCGCCTTTGCTGCATCCCTGGCTCACTCACATTGACGAATTACCACAGAAATTGCGTCGCTATGAAATACTATGTGTCCTATGACATCTCCTTCTAAATTGAGTAGCGTTTCAATTGAAACGACAGGAATTTCCTTTGGATACGAGTATCTCCTTTCCGATGCGCTATTCCTTCTTTACTGCATTTCTGGCTCCCTCACATTGCCAAATTAACTCAGATATTGCGTAGCTATGGAATACGATGGGTTCTATGACTTCTCCTTCTAAATCGAGTAACGTTTCTATGGAAACGACAGGATTTTCTTTTGGGATACGAGTATCTCCTTTCCGATGCACTATTCCATCTTTACTGCATCCTTCGCTGCCTCACATTGTCGAATTAACACAGAAATTGCGTCGGTATGATTTACTATGGGTTCTGTGACCTCTAATTCTAAATCGAGTAACGTTTCTATGGAAACTGCAGGATTTTCTTTCGGGTTACGACTGTCTGCTTTCCGATGCACTATTCCTTCTTTAGTGCATTCCTCGCTCCCTCACATTAACGATTAAACACAGTAATTGCGTCGCTATGAAATACTATGGTTTCCATGACTTCTCCGTCTAAATCGAGTAACGTTTCTATGGAAACGACAGTATTTTCCTTTGGGATACGAGTATCTGCTTTCAGATGCACTATTCCTTGATTACTGCTTCCCTCGCTCCCTCACATTGACGAGATAGCACAGAAATTGCGTCGCTATGAAGTACTATAGGTTCTATGACTTCTCCTTCTAAATCGAGTAATGTTTCTACGGAAACGACAGGATTTTCTTTTGGGATAAGAGTATCTCCTTTCCGATGCACTATTCCTGCTTTACTGCAATTCTCCTTCCCTCACATTGACGAATTAGCACAGAAATTGCGTCGCTATGAAATACTGTGGGTTCCATGACTTCTCCTTTTAAATCGACTAACGTTTCTCTGCAAACGACACGATTTTTTGTTGGGATACGAGTATCTCTTTCGGATGCACTATTCCTTCTTTACAGCACCCCTGGCTCCCTCACATTGACGAATTAACACCGAAATTGCGTCGCTATGAAATACTAGTTGTTCCATGACTTCTCCATCTAAAACAAGTAACGTTTCTATGGAAACGACAGGATTCGATTCTGGGATACGAGTATCTCCTTTCCGATGCACTATTCCTTCTTTCCCGCACCCCTCGCTCCCTCACACTGACGAGTTAACACAGAAATTGCGTCCCTATGAATCACTATGGGTTCTATGACTTCTCCTTCTAAATCGAGTAACGTTTGTATGGAAACGATAGGATTTTCTTTTGGCATACGAGTATCTCCTTTCCGATGCACTTATCCTCCTTTACTGCATCCCTCACTCCCTCACATTGACGAATAAGCACAGAAATTGCGTCGCTATAAAATACTATGTGTTCTATCACCTATCCCTCTAAATCCAGTAACGCTTCTATGGAAACGACAGGATTTTCTTTTGAGATACGAGTATCTCCTTTCCAATGCACAATTCCTTCTTTACTGCACACCTCGCTCCCTCACATTGACGAATTAACACAGAAATTAAGTCGCTATGATATACTATGGATTCTGTGACTTCTACAACTAAATCGAGTTACGTTGCTATGGAAACGACAGGATTTTCTTATGGGATACATCTCCTTCCGATGCACTGTTAATTATTTACTGCATCCCTCGCCCCCTAACATTGACGAAGTAACTCACAAATTGCGTCGCTATGAAATACAATGGGTTCTATGACTTCTCCTTCTAAATCGAGTAACGTTTCTATTGAAATGAAAGGATTCGATTTTGGGATACGAGTATCTCCTTTCCGATGCACTAATCTTTCTTTCCCGCACCCCTCGCTCCCTCACACTGACGAATTAACACAGAACGCGCGTCGCTATGAAATACCTTGAGTTCTACGACATCTCCTTCTAAATCGATTAACGTTTCTATGAAAACGTCAAGATTTTCTTTTAGGATACGAGTATCTCCTTTCCGATTCTTTACTGCATCCCTGGCTCCCCCACATTGACGAATTAGCACAGAAATTGCGTCGCTATGAAATACTATGGGTTCTATGACTTTTCCTTCTAGATCGAGTAACGTTTCTATGTAAACGACAGGATTTTCTTTTGAGATACGAGTATCTCCTTTCCAATGCACAATTCCTTCTTTACTGCACACCTCGCTCCCTCACATTGACGAATTAACACAGAAATTGAGTCGCTATGATATACTATGGATTCTGTGACTTCTACAACTAAATCGAGTTACGTTGCTATGGAAACGACAGGATTTCTTATGGGGTACATCTCCTTCCGATGCACTATTCCTTGTTTACTGCATCCCTCGCCCCATCACATTGACGAAGTAACTCACAAATTGCGTCGCTATGAAATACTATGGGTTCTATGACTTTTTCTTCAAAATCGAGTTACGTTTCTATGGAAACGACAGGATTTTCTTTTGGTGTACGAGTATCTCCTTTCCGATGCACTATTCCTTCTTTACTATATCCCTCACTCCCTCACATTGACGAATAAGCACAGAAATTGCGTCGCTATGAAATACTATGTGTTCTATCACCTTTCCCTCTAAATCCAGTAACGTTTCTATGGAAACGCTGGATTTTCTTTTGAGATACGAGTATCTCCTTTCCAATGCACAATTCCTTCTTTACTGCACCCCTCGCTCCCTCACATTGCCGAATTAACACAGAAATTGCGTCGCTATGATACACTATGGGTTCTGTGACCTCTCCTTCTAAATCGAGTAACGTTTCTATGGAAACGACAGGATTTTCTTTCGGGTTACGACTGTCTCCTTTCCGATGCACTATTCCTTCTATAGTGCATCCTTCGCTCCCTCACATTAACGATTAAACACAGAAATTGCGTCGCTATGAAATACTATGGTTTCCATGACTTCTCCTTCTAAATCGAGTAACGTTTCAATGGAAACGACAGTATTTTCCTTTGGGATACGAGTATCTCCTATCCGATGCACTATTCCTTGTTTACTGCTTCCCTCGCTCCCTCACATTGACGAATTAACACAGAAATTGGGTAGCTATGAAATACTATGGGTTCTATGACATCTCGTTCTAAATCTTGTAACGCTTCTACGAAAACGACAAGATTTTCCTTTGGGATACGAGTATCTCCCTACCGATGTACTATTCCTACTTTACTGCATCCCTGGCTCCCTCACATTGAAAAATTAACACAGAAATTGCGTCGCTATGAAATACTATGAGTTCTATGACTTCTCATTCTATAACAAGTAACGTTTCTATGGAAACGACAGGATTTTCTTTTGAGTTACGAGTGTCTCCTTTCCAATGCACAATTCCTTCTTTACTGCACCCCTCGCTCCCTCACATTGACGAATTACCACAGAAATTGCGTCGCTATGAAATACTATGGTTTCTATGACATCTCCCTCCAACTCGAATAACGTTTCTATGGAGACGACAGAATTTTCTTTTGGGCTCCAACTATCCCCTTTCCGATGCACTATTCCTTCTTTACTGCATACCTGGCTCCCTCAGATTGACGAATTAACAGAGAAATTGGGTAGCTATGAAATACTATGGGTTCTATGACATCTCGTTCTAAATCTTGTAACGCTTCTACGAAAACGACAGGATTTTCCTTTGGGATACGAGTATCTCCTTTCCGATGCACTATTCCTTCTTTACTGCAATCCTCGTTCCCTCACATTGACGAATAAGCACAGAAATTACGTCGCTATGAAATACTGTGGGTTGCATGACTTCCCCTTCTAAATCGACAAACGTTTCTCTGCAAACGACAGGATTTTCTGTTGGGATACGAGTATCTCCTTTCGGATGCACTATTCCTTCTTTACAGCATCCCTTGCTTCCTCACATTGACGAATTAACACTGAAATTGCGTCAGTATGATACACTATGGGTTATTTCACTTCTCCTCCAAAATCAAGTAATGTTTCTATGGAAACGACAGGATTTTCTTTTGGGATAAGAGTATTTCCTTTCCGATGCACTATTCCTTGTGTACTGCATCCCTCGCTCCCTCGCATTGATGAATTAACACAGCAATTACGTCGCTTTGGAATACTACGGGTTCTGTGGCTTCACTTTCTAAATCGTGTAACCTTTCTTTGGAAACGACAGGATTCTCTTATGGGATACGAGTATCTCCTTTCTGATGCACTATTCATTTTTTACTGCCTTCCTCGCTACCTCACATTGACGAATTAAAACACAAATTGCGTCGCTATGATGTACTATGGGTTCTATGTCTTCTCCTTCTTAATCGAGTAACGTTTATATGGTAACGGCTGGATTTTCTTTTGGGATAAGAGTATCTCCTTTCTGATGCACTATTCACTCTTTACTGCATTCCTCGCTCCCTCGCATTGATGAATTAACACAGAAATTACGTCGCTATGAAATACTATGGGTTCTATGACTTCTCTCTCTAAATCGAAAAACTTTTCTATGGATACGACAGGGTTTTCGTTTGGGATACGAGTATCTCCTTTCCGATGCCCTATACCTTCATTACTGCATCCCTTGCTCCCCCACATTGACGAATTACCACAGAGATTGCGTCGCTATGAAATACTATGTGTTCTATGACATCTCCTTCTAAATAGAGTAACGTTTCTATGGAAACGACAGGATTTTCATTTGGGATGCGAGTATCTCCTTTCCGATGCACTATTCCTTCTTTACTGCATCCCTTGCTCCCTCACATTGACGAATTCACACAGAAATTGCGTCGCTATGAGATGCTATGGGTTCTATGACTTCTCCTTCTAACGAATAACGTCTCTAAGGAATCGACAGGATTTTCTTTTGGGATCCGAGTATCTCCTTTCCGATGCCCTATACATTCTTTACTGCATCCCTCGCTCCCTCACATTGACGAATTAACACAGAAATTGTGTCGCTATGAAATGCTATGGGTTCTATGACTTCTCCTTCTAAATCGAGTAACGTTTCTATGGATACGACAGGATTTTGTTTTCGGATACGAGTATCTCCTTTCCGATGCACAATACCTACTTTACTGCCTTCCTTGCTCCCTCACATTGACGAATTAACACAGAAATTACGTCGCTATTAATTGCTATGTGGTTTATGACCGTTCCTTCTAAATCGAGTAACGTTTCTATGGAAACGACGGGATTTTCTATTGGGATATGAGTATCTCCTTTCCAATGCACTATTCCTTCTTTACTGCACCCCCGCTATCTCACATTGACGAATTAACACAGAAGTTGCGTCGCTATGAAATACTATGGGTTCTATGGCTTCTCCTTCTCAATCGAGTTACGTTTCTATGGTAACGACAAGATTTTCTTTTGGGAACCGTCCATCTCCATTCCGATGCACTATTCCTTCTGTACTGCATCCCTCGCTCCCTCACATTAACGAAGCAACTCACAAATTGCATCGCTATGAGACACTATGGGTTCTACGACTTCTCCTTCTAAATCGAGTAACGTTTCTATGGAATCAACAGAATTTTCTTTTGGGATCCGACTATCCCCTTTCCGATGCACTATTCCTTCTTTACTGCCTCCCTTGCTCACTCACATTGACGAATTAACAAAGAAATTGCGTCGCAATGGTATACTATAGGTTCTATGACTTCTCCTTCTAAATCGAGTAACGTTTCTATGGAAACGACAGGATTTCATTTTGGGATACGAATATCTCCTTTCCGATGAATTATTGATTCTTTACTGCATCCCTCACTCCCTCACATTGACGAATAAACACAGAAATTGCGTCGCTATGAAATACTATGGGGTCTATGACAACTCCTTCTAAATCGAGTAACGTTTCTATGGAAACGACAGGATTTTCTTTGGGATACGTGTATCTACTTTCCCAATGCACTATTCCTTCTTTATTGCATCCCTGGCTCCCTCACACTGACGAATTAACACAGAAATTGCGTCGTTATGGAATTCTATGGGTCTATGACTTCTCCTTCTAAATCGAGTAACGTTTCTATGGAAACGATAGGTTTTTCTTTTGGGATACGAGTCTCTACTTTCCGATGCACTATTCCTTCTTTACTGCATCCCTCGCTCCCTCACATTGACGAATTAAGACAGATTTTGCGTCGCTATGATATTCTATGTGTTCTATGACTTCTCCTTCTAAATCGAGTAACGTTTATATGGAAACGAAAGGAACTTCTTTTGAGGTAACAGTATCTCCATTCCTACGCACTATTCCTTCCTTACTGCATCCCTCGCTCCCTCACTTTGACGAATTACCACTGAGATTGCGCCGCTGTGAAATACTATGTGTTCTATGACATCTCCTTCTAAATCGAGTAACGCGTCAATAGAAACGACAGGATCTTCTTTTGGATACGAGTATCTCCTTTCCGATGCGCTATTAATTCTTTACTGCATCTCTGGCTCCCTCACATTGCCAAATTAACACAGATAATGCGTCGCTATGGAATACTATTTGTTCTCTGACTTCTCCTTCTAAATCGAGTAACGTTTCTATGTAAACGACAGAATTTTCTTTTGGGATACGAGTATCTATTTTCCGATGCACTATTCCTTCTTAACTGCATCCCTCGCTCCCTCACATTGACGAATTTAGACAGATTTTGCGTCGCTATGAAAAACTATGAGTTCTATGTCTTATCCTACTTAATCGATTAACGTTTCTACGGAAACGACAGAATTTTCTTTTGGAATACGAGTATCTCCGTTCCGATGCACTATTCATCCTTTACTGCTTCCCTCGCTTCCTCACATTGATGAATTAACACAGAAATTGCGTCGCTATAAAATGCTATGGGTTCTATGACTTCCCCTTCTAAATCGAATAACGTCTCTATGGAAACGACAGACTTTTCTTTTGGGATACGAGTATCTCTAATCCGATGTCCTATACATTCTTTACTGCATCCCTCGCTCCCTCACATTGACGAATTAACACAGGAATTGCATCGCTATGAAATACTTTGTGTTCTATGACTTCTCCGTCTACATCGGGTAACGTTTCTGTGGATACGACAGGATTTTCTTTTGGGATACGAGTATCTCCTTTCCGATGCACTACACCTTCTTTACTGCCTCCCTTGCTCCCTCACATTGACGAATTAACACAGAAACTACGTCGCTATGAATTACTATGTGTTTTATGACCGTTCCTTCTAAATCGAGTTATGTTTCTATGGAAACGACAGGATTTTCTTCTGGGATATGAGTATCCCTTTTTTAATGCACTATTCCTTCTTTACTGCACCCCCCGCTCCGACACTTTGACGAATTAACACAGAAGTTGCGTCGCTATGAAGTACTATGGGTTCTATGTCTTCTCATTCTAAATCGAGTAACGTTTCTATGGAAACGACAGGATTTTATTCTGGGATACGAGTATCTCCTTTCCGATGCATTAGTCCTTCTTTACTGCATCCCTCGCTCCCTCACATTGGCGAATGAACACAGAACTTGCGTCGCTATTAAATACTATGTGTTCTATGACAAATCCTTCTAAATCGAGTAACGTTTCTATGGAAACGACAGGATTTTCTATGGGATACGAGTATCTACTTTCCCTATGCACTATTCCCACTTTACTGCATCCCTGGCTCCCTCTCATTGACGAAATAACACAGAAATTGCGTCGCTATGGAATACTATGCGTCTATGACTTCTCCATCTAAGACGAGTAACGTTTCTATGGAAACGATAGGATTTTCTTTTGGGATACGAGCATCTACTTTCCGATGCACTATTCCTTCTTTACTGCTTCCCTCGCTCCCTCACATTGACGAACTAAGACAGATTTTGTGTCGCAATGAAATTCTATGGGTTCTATGACTTCTCCTTCTAAATCGAGTAACGTTACTATGGAAACGACAGGATTTTTTTTTTGGTAACGAGTATCTCCTTTCCGATGCACTACACCTTCTCTACTGCCTCCCTTGCTCCCTCACATTGACGAATTAACACAGAAACTACGTCGCTATTAATTACTATGTGTTTTATGACTGTTCCTTCTAAATCGAGTAATGTTTCTATAGAAACGGCAGGATTTTCATCTGGGATACGAGTATCTCCTTTCCGATGCACTATTCCTTCTTTACTGCATCCCTCGCTCCCTCACATTGACGAATTAACACCGAAATTGCGTCGCTATGATATACTATATGTTCTATGACTTCTCCTTCTAAATCGAGTAACGTTTCTATGGAAATGACAGGATTTTCTTTTGGGATACGAGTATCTCCTTTCCGAAGCACTATTCCTTCTTTACTGCATCCCTTGCTCCTTCACATTGACGAATTAAGACACATTTTGCGTCGCTATGAAATACTGTGGGTTCTATGACATCTCCTTCCGACTCGAGTAACGTTTCTATGGAGACGCCAGAATTTTCTTTTGGGATCCGACAATCCCGATTCCGATGCACTATTCCTTCTTTACTGCATACCTGGCTCCCTCACTTTGACGATTTAACACAGAAATTCCGTCGCTATGGGATACTATGGGTTCTATGGCTTCACCTTCTAAATCGTGTAACCTTTCTATGGAAACGACAGGATTCTATTGCACTATTCCTTCTTTACTGCATCCCTCGCTTATTCACATTGACGAATTAACACAGAAATTGCGTCGCTATGATATACTATGGGTTCTATGACTTCTCCTTCTAAATCGAGTAACGTTTCTATGGAAACGACAGGATTTTCTTTTGGGATACGAGTAGCCCCTTTCCGAAGCACTATTCCTTCTTTACTGCATCTCTCGCTCCATCACATTGACGAATTAAGACAGATTTTGCGTCGCTATGAAATACTTTGTGTTCTATGACATCTCCTTCCAACTCAAGTAACGTTTCTATGGAAATGACAGGATTCTCTTTTAAGATACGAGTATCTCCTTTCCGATGCTCTATTCCTTCTTTACTGAATCCCTCGCCCCCTCACATTGACGAATTAACACAGAAGTTGCGTCGCTATGAAATACTATGGGTTCTATGACTTCTCCTTATCAATCGAGTAACGTTTCTATGGTAACGACAGGATTTTCTTTTGGGGTACGAACATCTCCAATCCCATGCACTATTCCTTCTGTACTGCATTTCTCGCTCCCTCACATTGACGAAGTAACTCACAAATTGCGTCGCTGTGAAATAATATGGGTTCTATGACTTCTCATTCTTAATCGAGTAACGTTTCTATGGAAACGACAGGACTTTCTTTTGGGATACGAGTATCTCCTTTCCGATGCACTATTCCTTCTTTACTGCATCCCTCGCTCCCTCACAATGACGAATTAACACAGAAATTGCATCGCTATGAGATACTATGGGTTCTATGACTTCTCCTTCTTAATCGAGTAACGTTTCTGTGGAAACGATAGGATTTCTTTTGGAATATGAGTATCTCCTTTCTGATGCACTATTCCCTCTTCACTGCATCCCACGCACCCTCACATTGACGAATTAACACTTATATTGCGTCGCTATGGAGTACTATTTGTTCTATGACTTCTCCTTCTAAATCGAGTAACGTTTCTATGGAAACGACAGGATTTTCTTTTTGGATACGAGTATCTCCTTTCCGATGCACTATTCCTTCTTTACTGCATCTCTGGCTCCCTCACATTGCCAAATTAACACAGATAATGCGTCGCTATGGAATACTATTTGTTCTCTGACTTCTCCTTCTAAATCGAGTATCGTTTCTATGGAAACGACAGAATTTTCTTTTGGGATACGAGTATCACCTTTCCGATGCACTATTCCTTCTTAACTGCATCCCTCGCTCCGTCACATTGACGAATTAAGACAGATTTTATGTCGCTATGAAATACTATGGGTTCTATTGTGGTGTCACCGCCAGACACCACACTTGTTGGTGGTAGCTTAAATCGGCCGCGGTCCATTTAGTACATGTCGGACCCGCGTGTCGCCACTGTGTAATCGCAGACCTAGCGCCACCACCAAGGCAGGTCTCGTGATACGAGAGAGCACTCGCCCCAGTTGTAGGAGAACCTAGCTACCGCCCAGTTGTACGAGAACCTAGCTACCGACCAGATGTACGAAGCCTTTCTCTCTCATTAGCCGAGAGACAGAATAGCCATCAGCTAAGTTAATGGCTACGAACTAGCAAGGCGCCATTAGCCATACAGTGATTGTACTTAAAGTCTCCTGTGTATCGTCAAGATCGATGTACCTCAATCATTGAGTAAAGTTAAGTATTAAACCTGCTCCGTACTTTTCTTCCTAACATTAATTACGTATCCTGTTCCAGTACTTCACGCCCGTCTGCGTTAGTCTAGCGTGCCTTTCAGCCATCTCAACTTCACGGTGTCGGCCCAGCTACCGACACAACATCTATAACTTCTCATTCTAAATCGAGTAACGTTTCTATGGAAACGACTGGATTTTCTTTTGGGATACGAGTATCTACTTTCCGATGCACTATTCCTTCTTTACTGCATCCCTCGCTCCCTCACATTGACGAACTAACACAGATATTGCGTCGCTATGATATACTATGGGTTCTATGACTTCTCTTTCTAAATCGAGTAACGTGTCTACGTAAACGACAGGATTTTCTATTGGGATACGAGTATCTCCATTCCCATGCACTATACCTTCTTTACTGCATCCCTCGCGTCCTTACAGTGACGAATTAACACAGAAATTACGTCGCCATGAAAAACTATGAGTTCTCTGACTTATCCATCTTAATCGAATAAAGTTTCTGTGGAAAAGAAAGGATTTTCTTTTGGGATACGACTATCTCCTTTCCGATGCACTATTACTTCTCTACTGCTTCCCTCGCTCCTTCACATAGACGAATTAACACAGAAATTGAATCGCTATGAAATACTATGTGTTCTTTGACTTCTCCTTCTCCCTCTAAATCGAGTAACGTTTCTATGGAAACGACAGGATTTTCTTTTTGGATTCGAGTATCTCCTTTCCGATGCACTATTCCTTCTTTACTGCATCCCTCGCTCCCTCACATTGACGAATTATCACAGAGATTGCGTCGCTATGAAATACTCTGTGTTCTATGACATCTCCTTCTAAATCGAGTCACGTTTCAGATGAAACGACAGGATTTTCTTTTGGATTCGAGTATCTCCTTTCCGATGCGCTATTCCTTCTTTACTGTATCTCTGGCTCCCTCACATTGCCAAATTAACACATATATTGCGTCGCTATGGAATACTATTTGTTCTATGACTTCTCCTTCTAAATCGAGTAACGTTTCTATGGAGACGACAGGATTTTCTTTTTGGATACGAGTATCTCCTTTCCGATGCACTATTCCTTCTTTTCTGTATTCCTCGCTCCTTCACATTGACGAATGAAGACAGATTTTGCGTCGCTATGAAATACTATGGTTTCTATGACATCTCCTTCCAACTCGAGTAACGTTTCTATGGAAACGACAGAATTCTCTTTTGAGATACGAGTATCTCCTTTCCTATGCGCTATTCCTTCTTTACTGCATCCCTCGCTTCTACACATTGACGAATTAACACAGAAATTGCGTCGCTATGATATACTATGGGTTCCATGACTTCTCCTTCTGAATCGAGTAACGTTTCTATGGAAACGACAGGATTTTATTTTGGGATACGAGTATCTCCTTTCCCAGGCACTATACCTTCTTTACTGCATCCCTCGCTTCCTCACAGTGACGAATTAACACAGAAAGTACGTCGCTATGAAGTACTATGTGTTTTATGACCTATCCTTCTAAATCGAGTAACGTTTCTATGGAAACGACAGGATTTTCTTTTGGGATATGAGAGTCTCCTTTTCACTGAACTATTCCTTCTTTACTGCACACCTCGCTCCTTCACATTGACCAATTAAGACAGATTTCACGTTGGTATGAAATTCTATGGGTTCTATGGCTTCTACTACTTAATCGAGTAACGTTTCTATGGAAACGAAAGGATTTTCATTTGGGATACGAGTATCTCCTCTCCGATGCACTATTCCTTCCTTACTGCATCCCTCGCTCCCTCACATAGACGAATTAACACAGAAATTGCGTCGCTGTGAAATACTATGTGTTCTTTGACTTCTCCTTCTAAATCGAGTAACGTTTCAATTGAAACGACAGGATTTTGTTTTGGATACGAGTATCTCCTTTCCGATGCACTATACCTTCTTAACTACATACCCCGATTCCTCACATTGACAAATTAACACAGAATATGCGTCGCTATGAAATACTATGTGTTCTATGGCTTCTCCTTCTAAACCAAGTAATGCTTCTATGGAAACGGCTTGATTTTCTTTTGGGAAGCGACTATCCCCTTTCCGATGCACTATTCCTTCTGTACTGCATCGCTCGCTCCCTCACATTGAGGAAGTAACTCATAAATTGCGTCACAATGAAATACTATGGTTTCTATGACTTATCCTTCTAAATCGAGTAACGTTTCTATTATTCCGACAGGATTTTCTTTTGGGATACGAGCATCTCCTTTCAGAAGCACTATTCCTTCTTTACTACATCCCTCGCTCCCTCACACTGACGAATGAACACAGAAATTGCGTCGCTATGGAATACTATAGGTTCTATGGCTTCTGCTTCTAAATCGAGTAACGTTTCTATGGAAACGACAGGATTTTTTTTTGGGATACGAGTATCTCTTTTCCGATGCACTATTCCTTCTTTACTGCATCCCTTGCTCCCTCACATTGACGAATTAAGACAGATTTTACGTCGGTATAAAATAATATGGGTTCTATGCCTCTCCTTCTGAATCGAGTAACGTTTCTATGGAAACGACAGGATTTTTTTTCGGATACGAGAAGCTCCTTTCCGATGCACTATTCCTTCTTTACTGCATCCCTCGCTCCCTCACATTGACGAATTAAGACAGATTTCGCGTCGGTATGAAATACTATGGGTTCTATGGCTTCTCCTTCTTATTCGAGTAACGTTTCTATGGAAACTACAAAATTTTCTTTTGGGATACGAGTATCTCTTTTCCGATGCACTATTCCTTCTTTACTGCATCCCTCGCTCCCTCACATTGACGAATTAAGACAGATTATGCGTCGGTATGAAATACTATGGGTTCTATGGCTTCTCCTTCTTATTCGAGTAACGTTTCTATGGAATCGACGGGATTTTCTTCTGGGATGCGATTATCTCCTTTCCGATGCACTATTGCTTCTCTACTGCATCCCTCGCTCCCTCACATTGCGTATTAACACAGAAATTGAGTCGCTATGGAATGCTATGTGTTCTATGACTTCTCGTACTAAATCACGTAACGTATCTATGGAAACGATAGGATTTTCTTTTGAGATACGAGTATCTCCTTTCCGATGCACTATTCCTTCCTTGCTGCATCCCTCGCTACCTCACACTGACGAATTAACACAGAAATTTCGTCGCTATGAAGTGCTATGGGTTCTGTGACTTCTCCTTCTAAATCGAATAACGTTTCTATTTAGACGACAGGATTTTCTTTTGGGATACGAGTATCTCCTTTCCAACGCACTATTCCTTCTTTACTGCACCCCTCGCCCCCTCACATTGACGAATTGGCACAGGAATTGCGTCGCTATGAAATACTATGGGTTCTATGACTTCTCATTCTAAATCGAGTAACGTTTCTATTGAAACGACAGGTTTTCCCTTTGGGATACGAGTCTCTCCTTTCCGATGCACTATTCCTTCTTTACTGCTTCCGTCGCTCCCTCACACTGACGAATAAGCACAGATATTGCGTCACTATGAAATACTACGTGTTCTATGACATCTTCTTCAAAATCGAGTAACGTTTCTACGGAAACAACAGGATTTTCTTTTGGGATACGAGTATCTCCTGTCCACTGCACTATTCCTTCTATACTGCACACCTCGCTCCTTCCCATTGACGAATTAAGACAGATTTCGCGTCGGTATGAAATTCTATGGGTTCTATGGCTTCTCCTTCTTAATCGAGTAACGTTTCTATGGAAACGACAGGATTTTGTTTTGGGATACGAGTATCTCCTCTCCGATGCACTAATCCTTCCTTACTGCATCCCTCGCACCCTCACATAGACGAATTAACAAAGAAATGGCGTCGCTATGAAATACCATGTGTTTTTTGACTTCTCCTTCCAAATCGAGTAACGTCTCAATTGAAACGACAGGATTTAGTTTTGGATACGAGTATCTCCTTTCCGATGCACAATACCTGCTTTACTACATCCCCCGGTCCCTCACATTGACGAATTAACACAGAAAATGCGCTGCCATGAAATACTATGGGATCTATGACTTCTCCTTCTAAACCAAGTAATGTTTCTATGGAAACGATTTGGTTTTCTTTTGGGATGCGACTATCTCCTTTCCGATGCACTGTTCTTTCTCTACTGCTTCCCTAGCTCCCTCACATTGACGAATTAACACAGAAATTGCGTCGCTATGGAATACTATGGGTTCTATGACTTCTCCTACTAAATCGTGTAACGTTTCTATGGAAATGATAGGATTTTCTTTAGGGATACGAGTATCTTCTTTCCGATGCACTATTCCTTCTTTGCTGCATCCCTCGCTCAATCACATTAAAGAATTAACACAGATATTACGTCGATATGAAATACTATCGGTTTTATTACTACTCCATCTAAACAGAGTAACGTTTCTATGAATACGATTGGATATTCTTTTGGGATACGATTATCTAATTTCCGATGCTCTATTCCTTCTTTACTGCATCCCTGGCTCCCACACATTGACGAATTAACACAGAAATTGTGTCGCTATGGAATACTATGGGTTCTATGACTTCTGCTTCTAAATCGAGTAACGTTTCTATGGAAACGACAGGATTTTCTTTTGCGATACGAGTATCTCCTTTCCCATGCACTATACCTTCTTTACTGCATCCCTCGCCTTCTCATAGTGACGAATTAACACAGAAACTCCGTCGCTATGAAATACTATGGGTTCTATGACTTATCCTACTTAATCGAGTAACGTTTCTATGGAAACGACAGGATTTTCTTTTGGGATACTACTATCTCCTTTCCGATGCACTATTACTTCTTTACTGCATCCCTCGCTCCTTCACATTGACGAATGAACACAGAAATTTCGTCGCTATGGAATACTATGGGTTCTATGACTTCTGCTTCTAAATCGAGTAACGTTTCTAAGGAAACGACAGGATTTTTTTTTTGGGATACGAGTATCTCTTTTAAGATGCACTATTCCTTCTCTACTGCATCCCTCGCTCCCTCACATTGACGAATTAAGACAGATTTCGCGTCGGTATGAAATACTATGGGTTCTATGGCTTCTCCTTCTTATTCGAGTAACGTTTCTATGGAAACGACAGGATTTTCTTTTGGGATACGAGTATCTCTTTTCCGATGCACTAATCCTTCTTTACTGCATCCCTCGCTCCCTCACATTGACGAATTAAGACAGATTTTGCGTCGCCATGGAATACTATAGGTTCTATGACTTCTGCTTCTAAATCGAGTAACGTTTCTATGGAAACGACAGGATTTTTTTTTGGGATACGAGTATCTCTTTTAAGATGCACTATTCCTTCTCTACTGCATCCCTCGCTACCTCACACTGACGAATTAACACAGAAATATCGTCGCTATGAAATACTATGGGTTCTGTGACTTCTCCTTCTAAATCGAGTATCGTTTCTATGGAGACGACAGGATTTTCTTTTGGGATACGAGTATCTCCTTTCCAACGCACTATTCCTTCCTTACTGCACCCCTTGCCCCCTCACATTGACGAATTAACACAGAAATTTGCGTCGCTATGAAATACTATGGTTTTTGTTACATCTCCTTCTAAATCGAGTGACGTTTCTATGGAAACGACAGGATTTTCTTTAGGGATACATCTTCTTCCGATGCACTATTCCTTGTTTACTGCATCCCTCGCCCCCTCACATTGACGAATTAGCACAGAAATTGCGTCGCTATAATATACTATGGGTTCTATGACTTCTCGTTCTCAATCGAGTAACGTTTCTATGGTAACGACAGGATTTCCTTTTGGGATACGACCATCTAATTTCCGATGCACTATTCCTTCTGTACTGCATCCCGAGCTCCCTTACATTGAGGAAGTAACTCACAAATTGCGTCGCTATGATACACTCCGGGTTCTATGACTTCTTCTTCTAAATCGAGTAACGTTTCTATGGTTCCGACAGGATTTTCTTCGGGGATACCAGTATCTCCTTTCCCATGCACTATTCCTTCTTTATTGCATCCCTTGCTCCCTCACATTGACGAATTAACACAGACATTGCGTCGCTATGAGATAGTATGGGTTCTTGGACTTCTCCGTCTTAATCGAGTACAGTATCTATGGAAACCACAGGATTTTCTTTGGGATATGCGTATCTCCTATCTCATGACCTATTCCTTGTTTACTGCACCCCTCGCTCCCTCACATAGTGGAATTAACACAGAAATTGCGTCGCTACGAAATACTATGGTTTCTGTGACTTCTCTTTCTAAATCGAGTAACGTTTCTAAGGAAACGACAGTATTTTCTTTAGGGAAACATCTCCTTTCCGATGAACTATTCCTTATTTACTGCATCCCTCGCTCCCTCACACAGTTGCATTAACACAGATATTGCGTCGCTATGAAATACGATGGGTTCAATGACATCTCCTTCAAAATCGAGTAACGTTTCTATGGAATCGACAGGATTTCCTTTTGGGATACGAGTATCTCCTTTCCGATGCACTATTCCTTCTTTGCTGCATGCCTCGCTGCCTCACACTGACGAATTAACACAGAAATTGCGTCGCTGTGAAATGCTATGGGTTCTATGACTTCTCCTTCTAAATCGAGTAACGTTTCTATGGAAACGAAAGGATTTTCTTTTGCGATACGAGTATCTCCTTTCCGACGCACTATTCCTCCTTTACTGCATCCCTCGCTCCCTCATATTGACGAATTAACGCAGAAATTGCGTCGCTATGAAATACTATGGGTTCTATGTCTTCTCATTCTAAATCGAGTAACGTTTCTATGGTAACGACAGGAATTTATTTTTGGATACGAGTATGTCCTTTCTGACGCACTGTTCCATCTTTACTCCATTCCTCGCTCACTCACATTAACGAATGAACGCAGATATTGCGTCGCTAAGAAATACTATGAGTTCAATGACTTCTCCCTTTTACATCTAGTAACGTTTCAATAGAAACGGCAGTATTTTCTTTTGGGATACGAGTATCTCCTTTCCAACGCACTTTTCCTTCTTTACTGCATCCCTGGATCCCTCACATTGACGAATTAGCACCGAAATTACGTCGCTATGGAATACTATGTGTTCTATGACTTCTGCATCTAAATCGAGCAAT